>NC_056527.1:167644477-167662448 GCF_019175285.1 Sceloporus undulatus | reverse complement strand
ATACCCCAAAAACATCAATTGCAAGAGACTATAATTAAAAAAATAATGAGCGAGAGAGGTATAAAACCTCTGGGGAAATATGATTTCTCTGGAGCATTTGTGCAGGGCTGCCAAGGGTCCCTCAGTCATGGGCCATTGGTAAGGAAAGAGGCAATCTCAGGTGGACCAAGGTGAATGGTTTACTATCTGCCTCTGGGTTCCCAGGAGAAAGAAGAAGAAGAAGCAGTGGCCAGTGGGCTTTGCAAAGGGAGGCTCTTTCCCAGGGTCCCTCCTTCCTCCATTGAGGCCAATGCTGCTAGAAAGACTTACAGCTGGACAGAGGATAAGGAAAGAAAGGGCCCTTGGTTTTGCCAAGCCAGGGATGCCTCTGTGTGGGGCACTTCCATGTGTCTGTCTGTCTGTCTGTCTCTCTCTCTCTCTCTCTCTATATATATATATATATATATCAGAAGTGTGCTGTCAAAACAATTTCAAATACACTTTCAGATCAGCTACAGAGATTTCAGTTTCCATCAGCCAGTTGGGAATCCAGTCCTATCTTATCCTGTGTGTTTGTGTATATGTGTACAGTATATATACACATATTGTAAACCGCTTAGACACTGCTTAGGCGGTATGAAGCGGTATACAGTATAAATGAAGCTTGTTTATCTATCTATCTATCTATCTATCTATCTATCTATCTATCTATCTATCTATCTGAGAAGTGTGCATATATATATATGTATATATTCTCACACATATATACCCAAACACATACTTTTGCTGTGTATGTGTGTATATATATAAGTATATATATATATACACACACACACACACACACAGCAGAAGTATGCATGTGTGTTTGTGTATATATGTGTGTGCATGAATACACACACACACACACACACACACATATATGCACACTTTTGATAGACAGACAGACAGACACAGACATGGAAGTGCCCAGCACAGAGACATCCCTGGCTTGGCAAAGCCAAGGGCCCTTTCTTTCCTCTTCCTCCGTCCAGCTGTAAGTCTTTCCAGCAGCATTGTCCTCAATGGAGGACGGAGGGACACAGGGAAAGAGCCTCCTTCTGCAAAGCCCACTGGCCACTGCTTCTTCTTCATTCTCCTGGGAACCCAGAGGCAGAGGTCCACCAGTTTTGGGGAGCCTTGCTCTTGAATGTTTCCCGAACAATAACAATAATAATAACGATTAACCATTCACCTTTAAAATGCTTATACTTTTAGATTGTAAGCCTGAGGGCAGGGAACCATCTAATTAAACATAATAATTGTAAGCCACTCTGATAGCCTTTAGGGTTGTAGGGTGGGGGATCAATACCATTAATAATAATAATAATAATAATAATAATAATAATAATAATAATAAATAATTATTATGAGGATGCTCCATGTGCAAAGAAGGAGGCCACGCCCCTCGGGAATAGGCAGCCAATGGGAGTGGAGGAAGGTCCAGGTCAAAGGATGGAGGCCACGCCCCCTCAGGAATGGGGAGCCAATGAGGAAATCACAGGAGTCCCCATAGACTTTGGTTTTATTAAGATGTGGCTAATAAAGAACATTCCTGATACAATGGCGCCCTCTTGTGGTTACTCAGGGCACTGCATTTGGGGGGGGTCGGAGGAGGACACTTCCCATCATCCTCACAAGGTACAGCTAGGGCTGCCATATCCCGCCTGGGGGCGGGACTTTCCTGGTTTGGGGTGGGTCCGCACTGTCCCGCCCCGGTTTGCCCCACCCCCAGGATTCCCCCCCCCCAGCGAGGCCCTGGGGGCGGCTCCGCGATCGCGGAGTCCTCCAAGGCCTCGCCGGGGCCTGGGAGGAGGAGGAGGCCGCTTGCCACCATGGCAATGACCGCGATGAAGGGCGGCCCCCGCGCCCCTTCCCGGCCTGAGAGGAGGCCGAGGCTTCCTCCCAAGCTGGGAAGGAGGACAAGGTTTTAAAATGTAGGACCTTTTTTTTTTAATTTCCTGGCCAGGAATTTTTTTTTAAAAAGGTCCTACATTTTAAAACCTTGTCCTACATTCCCCCCGGTTTGGAGGTCCTCAGGGATGGCAATTCTAGGCACAGCATGTGGGCAAAAGGAGACCCGCATAACAGAACCTGCTGGGGGTGAAATGTACAACTCCGTGTGCCTTGTTCTTATTTCCATCATAGGCTGGAATCCTGTTGGCGTCAATTGACTTACACCTACTGTCTGAACTTTTCCACTGTTGTGCAATGGAGGCATTCATGTTTCTGGCATGGAAGCATCATTTTGCACATCATGTTAGGGTTGCCAGAGCCCTAGGTTTTGAGAACAAAAGCCTGAGACCTAAGAAGATACGATAAGGAGCATTTAATCCAGCCTTCTTGCTTTTAGCCATAAAGCGAATGCAGAAGATAATGGAGGGTGAGCCCTGACACCGAAACAACAACGGAGAGGGAAGGAAGGAGCTGACTAAGTAATACATAGACTGCCTCTCCAGCTCCAAAGAAAGTCAAGTCCCATCAGCCTCAGCTAGAACAACAAATGGTGAAGAATGCTGAGAGTTGGAGTCTAATAACATCTGGAGAGCCACTCTTTTCTCCTCCGTCTAAAGTCTAATCCGTCTAAAGTCTAATGCGCTTTCCCGCTGCTTAGTGCTTACCCAACCTATCTCCGTAGCAAAGAGGGACCATCTTTCCCTTGTCGATGTTGTTGCAAAGGGGAAACGTCTGCCTCATGTAGCTGGATCCTACACAGAACGTCTAGTCTTGGGGACCGTGTGGTATGCGAATAAATATCAATAACCATTAAGTCATTTCCTTAAGACTAGAGGGAAATGAGCGCAGGAGGTACACCGGGTCCTTAGTTTAAAAAACAGGCCGGCCAACACATCTGTTTTTTGTTTTCTTAATCATTAAAAGCATCATTATCTGGCCGTAGGCTCCAAAACCACCCGGCTACTTCAGTCTGGCAAGAAAGGTTTTACCATTGCTACATACACCAGTAAAGCAAGAAAGCGCTTTAATGGCATCCTTTGCCTTGGTGCGCTCCAAGTCCCTTTGGAGTTCCTGAAACAGGGAAAGTCTGGATTTGGGAACCAGGACCCCTGCAAAATGGAAGCTTTAATAAGGGGCATTATTAATATTTCTATGCATACACATCCAGAGGGCACAGAACAATGAAAAGAAACCAAAAAGAGAATAAACGTTGGCACAGCAAAATTCAGAATCGACAAGCAGCTATACCTTTTTTGGGGTTTTGGTACAACTTCAAAACATCAAATGCATGTTGCAAGCTTTCAAAGAGGTTAAAAATGATACAGGAGAAAAAGTGGTGATGGTATCTGTATGGTTATCCTTTTCCCTCCAGTCCTGTCCTCTGATTTCCAAATCAAGGGAAGTCAAAGTCCTTCTATGTTCTGTGCTGGCCAGACGTCATCTGGAGTACAGCATTCAATTCTCATTTTAAGAAGGATAGAGACATGTTGGAGCAGGTTTGGAGAAAGGCCATAAGGATGCTAAGAGGTTTGGAGAACAAAACGTATGAAGAGAGGTTGAAGAAGATGGACATGTTCATTTTGATGAAGCAAAAGACTGAGGGGTGATTATATAAATACCTCAAGGGTTGCAACAGAGAGGAAGGTGCAGGATCTAATGATTTGAAGTTATAGGAGGGTAGATTTCGGTTGGACATTAGAAGAAACGTCTTGACAGTGTGAATGGTTCAGCAATGGAACCAACTGCCTAGAGAGGTGGTGAAATCTCCTTTTCTGGATGTCTCCAAAAAGAGTTTTGACAGCTACTTGCTGGGGATGCTTTTGCTGGAGATCTTGCACTGAGCCCAAAGTTAGAACAGATGACCTAGAGGTCCAACCCTTCCAACCCTATGATTCTATTATTCTAATCCAAGGCTATTTGCAGAAAACAAAATCTTGTGCTCATATTTCTTCCAATACGTTTGGTGACACAAGCTGCTTGTCTTTTCCTTCAGTGAATTGCCTCTTTGTGCAGTGAGCGAGCTGTGGCTGTCAAGGAAGCACCTATCCAAAAAGCAAAATTGCTTCCTCAGATTTACGATTTCCTGGCTGGCACAGCTGCGTGGCATCGCCTCAGCCGTCCCCTCCTCTCTGCCAGCCACCTGTTTCCAAGCCTAGCTGAAGAGTGTGCATCCTACGCTATGATCGGTCGGAGCACTGAGCACGTGTAAAAACCGTAGTGCAAACAGTTGTGCTTTCTCAGAGGTTACACGTTCACCTGTGCATTTTGCAAGCGTTCACGTAGCCCTCTCTTTTGCAGGGCTGAAAGTGAGGTTGCTCAATGCCTTATGGCCTGTCACACAATTCACCAAGTTAAAAAGAATGGTTTGAAAGCCATGCACATATGAGGGTTTGTGTAAACCAAAAGGGCCCCAAAATCTGTAACCACATTTTCACTTAGTGCTGGAAAGGCAGCAACTTTAAGTGTTGTAGCCCCATCCTATGCAATCCTGGGATTTGTAGTTTTACAGGGTCTTTAGCCTTCTCTGCCAAAGAATGCTGGTGTCTCACCAAACTACAAATGCTAGGATTCTCTAGGATGCAGCCATGGCATTTTAAGTGATGTCAAACTGCATTATTTCTACAGTATAGATACACATATAGATTACCTAGTCCTGGACCTCAATTGTAAAGAGATTATTGCCAAAAATCTAGATTATGGACCTCAGCCATATTGAGGGGAACCACTATGTGGGAAATCTTAATGAAACATAACCTTTCGTGAAAACATCATGGAGTTCTGGGCAGCCAATGTAGAAATCTGAACCAGATACGTTCTGGTAGGAGTCAGACAAAAGCAAAGAGGGAAATTATACTCCTGGGAATTCATGTGTGGCTTCTCAATGTGGAATTTTTTTTAATCCAAAAGATGTTCCAAAACAAGTGGAAAGTGGTAAACAAGTTACCCTGGCATAATATTTACTGGCATAATATTCAGCTACATGTCAGCGGAGTAGGTTCGTCGTAGAAGATAGCTGAGCAAATGGAACATCTGCTGAAGACCTGCTGGCTGTCAAAGAGAGGTTGCTCAATAGCCAAAATTAACAGTCTGTTTAAGGAGATGCTAGAGGCCCAGCATGGTGGAGCGGTCTGAGCGTTGGACTATAAAACTCTGGAGATCGGGGTTCGATTTCCCGCTGTGCCATGGAAATTCACTTGGGCAAGTTGCACACTCTTAACCACAGAAAGCCAAGCAATAGGGTCGCCATAAATCAGAAATGACTTGAAGGCACACAGCAGCAACAACAATAACAATGCAGCAAATGGCAACATGGTGCCTTTGAATCCACAAATGCATAACCAAATGTGCAACTGAATGCTCAGCCAAAGGCACAACCCGACATGTATCCACATGCACGATGGCACTATGTTCGCAACTCCATTTCCACAATCTTGAACTTAGTGCAGACATTCTGCATTGGACAAAAATCTCCAGCCAGGGAATTTACACATGTATAAGACACCAACCATATGCTAGGCAATGTCTCCCCAGTCTAACCTCAGCTTGATTACTGCTATCCATTATTTTCGTCTAAGCTGCACACATGCAAAAGAAATTCCAGAGATCCCATTTGCATGTAGCTGAAGAGACGGGCTGTATGTATTTTTGTATACATGTATTTATTAGCGCATGATCAAGTTTTTGGGGTAATGTTTTGTTTACTTTAACATCCAGTATCTAAAGCTAAGAGACAAGGCGCAACCCCTTCGTTTTCCTTTGCACAATGCAAAAGGAGAACACAGGGTTCCAGTTTCCTCGCCCACCACCAGCGCTCGCATCTGCTGATGCCTTTTCCAGCTGGGATAGATCCATTTGACAGATGTTCACTTCGACATCCATCCCCAGCTCTCTCACATGCAGACTTTCAAAAACTCAAGGCTTCCCTGTGCTTTTCTCAGCACTTTCTGTAGTAAAAGTCTGGAGAGCACTTGGGTGGAAGATGTCAGATGACTGTTTGAGGCCAAAGCGTCCCCGATATTGATTCACCAAAACTTCTCAAGAACTTGCTGGACTGGTTGAAGATTAGCAAGAAGCAGAATCTAGAAGGATTCTGCAAATGCCACAGGATTTTTCATGTTTCTGCAAAAGCGAAAGCCCTTCTCTGGCCTCATTCCCACTACCTTTTATATCGTATCGCAAATCAGTTTAAATGACCCCGGTTCGCACTTGAACCGAATTGCTGAAGCAGTTCAGAGAGGAAGGTCTTGCACTAGACCCATTTAACCTGTGTCTTTTTGACGCTAGTGTTTTCTGTGTCTTTTTGGATAAATCAATTCCGCACAAATGTAAACCAGATGCGGATTGGAATCGATTTAAATGTGCCCTTTGGCCAGCTGTAGCGGGTCCGTTTTGAACCGATTCATTCGTGAATGTGAACCACAAGTGGTTGCAGCAAGAAAATGCGATTGGGGCAAAGGTAGTGTAAACCACACTCTGCTGCTGAACCAATCCATCGATTCGGTTCGCAAGGAGATTTATTTGTAAGTGGGAATGCGGCCTCTAAAGAATGGAACAGAATCAATCATCATTTTCAAAACTGACTCCCAGGCAACGCAATTTTGTTGTTATTCATATTCACTGAGATCTGAGATAGCTGGAAGAAGCACCGTTTAACAGTCAAATGATTTCACAGAGTTGTTTGATAGTGGAAGAGGCTACTTTGGAGGGTGATGGAGTCTCCTTCTTTGAAGGTTTTTAAACAGAGGCTGGATGGTCATCTGTCGGGGATGCATTGACTGTGAGTTCCTGCATGGCAGAAGGGGGTTGGACTGGATGATGGTTGGTTTCTTCCAATGCTATGAGTCTAACAAATATGTGGAGGCTTGCATGTCTCCAAGAAATCTGTCCACATCCTTGGGTTGTACAAGCTGTTACTTTAAAATTGTTTTATATTATTTAAGGGCAGTTTTTCCATCAGCATGGCCCAACATTGTTCCACCTGCCACCCCCTCACAGTTTTGGGTAAAGACGGTTATTTCATTCCCCGGAGAAAATTAGTCAAAAGTATATAATCCTGAAATTGTAGCCCAGTCTGAGGTATAGCCCTGGCATGGCCATGCCAACGGGCCAAAGGTGTTAATCTCCGGCATTTATCAAAAGGAACAACCTCCATCAATCCTGTTTTACAGTTAAATTATCATTCCCCTGGATGGGAACTTCGTCATCTCCTTGATTTCATAAAAAGGAATGTGAATAGCGTAATTGAATCAGTTGAGATGGCTTGGCTCTCCCTCTCTCGCTCCCTGCCTTCCCCTTCTAAATGCAGACAGAAGGATTTCAAATGGAAGTATGGAACCCATATTAATAGAGACAATGGGAGACATCTTGTAGCAACACTTTCAACTGGAGCTGAAATGGGTGATGTCTGCTGTAATAAGTGTTTGACGTCAGACTAAAAGTATCTGACTTGAGAAAAGGAGGTGCAGTGGGAGCAGGATATGGCCTACAAATAGCTTTGGGGTCACATGAAGCTCACAACTCACACTTTCTCCATCCCAATGTAGACTGTTGTTTGTTGTGTGCCTTCAAGTCAACTCTGACTTTTGAGACCCTCTATCGTAAGGGTTTTGGGGGGCAAAATTTATCAGAGGAGGTATCAATCCACTACACTATCCCCCTGGTAGTCTTCGTGTTGTTACTGTGTGCCTTCAAGTCATTTCCGACTTATGGCGAACCTAGGAATTTCCATTTCTGGAAGTGCCCAGGACAGATAATTCACCTTTTCTTCTGGACAGAAAATACGTAGTCCAGGGAATCTGGGGCAGTCAAGGGCCTCAAAAATAATCTGGGCCTCATTCCCACTTGCAAAAAAAGTGGTTTGCAATCCAAATCAATGGACTGATTCGACAGCAGAGCATGGTTCCCACTACATTTGCCTCGATTGCCTTTTTTCCCTGTAAAATAACCCACTTGTGATCCACGTTCATGAATGAACCGGCAGCTGGCCGAAGGGCAAATTTAAATAAATTTGGATCCGCATCTGGTTCTCACTTCTGCAGAACTGATTTATCCAAAAAGACGCATAAAATATCAGCGTCAAAGAGACGCTCGCCGAATTGCTTCAGCAAATCGATTCAAGTGGGAACCAGGGTAATTTGAACTGGTTCAAACCGATTTGGGATCTGGTTTAAAAGGTAGTGGGGATCAGGCTCTGGAAAGCACATTTGGTCCCAGGAAGGCAAGTTGTCCACCTTTGGTCAGAGGTCTCTCCACCTGCCATGATCCACAAAGAAAGTGAATGCACTACCCATGAGATTATCTCCCCCCGAGGGTCTTCCACGTCTCTCCTGTCCTGCTTGAAATAACACATTACGTTCATGACTTTGCAACAGGATAGTTCATGTAAAGCAGGAGTATGCCAGATATGAGCAGTTGGCCTTGGGGAAAGAACATTTCTTCCCGAGCAAAATTGAATTAAAGTTTGCTTTGCCACGGAAGGAGCCAAAGGGAGGCAGAGGTGAGTAGTGGGACGTCATTGCTTGGGCTTGCGGAGCCAAAGCTCCTTACACAAACCACCCTCTCTCTGTGCGTCTGCTTTTCTTTTGTTTAGGACCTGTTTTAGGTGGCGGAGAGGAGTATGGCGTCTCTTGTCGCTACCTGGCCAAGATATGATGATGACTCTTTGGATGCCCAAGCAGTGCAATAGGACAGGTCTGGCACGGCACCCAACTGTCCCAATTAATCCCACTTTATCAGCTGCTTTATAAATGTCCAATTCTCTCTCCTCCTCCCACTTTCTTCCTTTTCCTTGGCTTACTTTAGCTGCTGCATCTGCAGAGCAGAAATAATGCAGTTTGACACCGCTTCAACTGCCATATGCCATATCTCAATGCTATGGAATTCTGGGATCTGTAGTGTTGTGAGATATTTAGTCTTCTCCATCAGAGAGCTCTGGTTCCACAACAAACTACAAAACTCAGGATTCCATAAAAGCTAAAGTGTTGTCAAATGGCATTATTTCTGCAGTGCGGGTGCAGCTTGAGTTCAAAGTGCAAAAGCAGTTTGCACTCAATTAATTTGTTTTTATCTCTGCTGGGGAAAATAGAGACACTGCTGTGGAACGTATGGTTGGTACTTAACTGCAAAGGCATAAGGCAGGCTACATAAAGATGGAGTTGCAGAGGCAAGAAAGCTCAAAGTGCCGTTTTAGCAAGACACTACTCTCACCTTTACTATTGCTTGGTGAAGGCTACTAGAGGACTTAGGGGAGTTGTGTGATGCATATCTGTGTTCCTGTAATTTCCTGTATGGAGTTCCAGTAAACAAACTGCATTCTGGCAACAAGGGTCCGCTGTAATGCAAAGCTATCCTTTTCTTGGTTATTGCAGTAACATTCAGTGATTTCATCTGTTTTTGCTTTTTGGACTCTGCAAACATCCATTGCACAGTGATTATTTTGTGACAACTTTGCAAACAATTTTCTCTTTTCCTCTGGCTCATCTCACAGCAGAGTTGGGATGGTTTAAAGCAGGGGTAGCCCTGAGCTGTTTCTTGTCTCTTTCCCAAATGCAAACCTGGACCAAGGAAAGGGAGACAGTTAACATCATACTAACAGTTAACATCATACGCAGAGAGATCTTGTAGCACCTTTGAGCCTATCTGAAAGAAAGAAATTGGTAGCATGAGCTTTCGTAGACTTCAGTCTACTTCCTCAGGTGCATTTGGTGGAGTGGAAATCATACTAACTCATAAGTAGTACAGTAGTGGCTGGTGGCACCCATGTCAATAGGACATTAAATCCACTTAGGCTCTAAGTCAGAACTTTAATAAACATAACAAGTGCAGCTCTTGCAAAACTGTAAATATATGGACCTTAGAAGCATAGAATCATCTAATCCTGGAGCTGGAAAAGTCTCCAAAGGCTATCTAGTCCAACCCCATTCTTCCCTGCAGGAGGACACCATTAAAGCCCTCCAAACAGATGTCCATCCAGTATCAAAGAAGGCAACTCCACCAGTCTCCAAAGCAGTGTCTTCCACCGTCGAACAGCACTTATGGTGAGGAAGTTTTTCCTAATGTTTAGGTGGAATCTCTCTTCCTACAGCTTGGATCCATTGCTCCATGGAGCAGCAGAAACTCCATCCTCAATAAGACATCAGTTCAGATGTTTAAGCAGGGCTATCATGTCGCCTCTTAACCTCCTCTTCCCCAAGCTAAACATACCCAGCTCCATGAGTCGCTTTTCACAGGGCATTGCTTCCAGATCTTTTGCCGCTGAATAGCCCTCTTAAAGTCTGGAATAAAACCCATTGCTTAGTGCCTCTGTCTGCCTCTATAGATTTTGTCTTGACTCATATGGAAGGGGAACCATTTCCTCTTATGCCTTGGGCATCCAAGTGTCTTGGGGCATCCGTGATGCTTACAGTAGTTTCCAGCCAGTATCTGCTTTCAGCAACTGACAGACGCTGCAAATCCCAGCAGTTCAGAAACAGGCCATCCAACTAGCAGGGCACTGTTATCCAGCGCATGTACATTCTCTCATTATGTTCTTCCTTCTCTCTTTTAGGGCATTGCCTGTTGCCTTGCTGGCTGCGTTACCCTTTTCCTGACAGTACAGAAAACTTTATTCAGTTTGCGCTCGCTCCTTTCCAAGGGAGTTCGAAGAGCTCTGGTTTCCTTGCTGCCAGAGCAGGTTTTCCATCTGTGTGGCTCGATGCCACCGCTTCTTGCAAGCGCTCTGCACAGAACTATATAAGAAGAGACCCCGGCAGTTTGGAAACATTCAGAACGGATGCCATTTGGACAAGAGTTTGGGGGGAAGACGCAAAGGACAGAAGGGTTAGGTAAGCCTCCATTTTCATTACTCTTAACATTCACCGCTTCCTAGAGCATGACCAAATGGAGCTTCATCATCATCAACTCATTTTTAAACAGAAAGCTTTAAACGCATGAGGATGCCGCTTAGATGGGATGTACTTATATGTAATAGCCACTGGTATATGCAACATACATATCAAGAAACTAAGGGTTGGAAGGAAGAACCTGAAGTTACTTTGCTACTCGCTTGGTTGGTATTGCTTGACTGCAACTCCCATCAGCCCCACCCAGCAATGGGGGCAGATGATGGGAACTGCAGTCTATCAGCATTGGGAGGGCCACAAGTTGCCTAGCCTGGGTTCAGATGGTCCTATAATTTTACAATATTGAAATGTTTTGTTGAAGGGTAAGAGATGTATATGGTTTTATATCCTAAATAAATAAATTATATAGAAATGATGGAACCATTGTGTAGTTTTCTGTGAGTTGGGTATCAAGACACAAACTGATGCTTTTAGGTGGTCAATAGCTGCTAAAAGATGGACAACATTTTTCCTCCTATTATCCTAAAATGATGAGATCTTCAAGAGAGATCTATCATAAATGGTACAATGAATGAGAAGGCATTACCATCCAGAACGGCACAGATCTTTCTAATATGTCCACACCATCAAGTCAGCATTGGCTAAATAATTCCCCAGTTTTCTCCACTTAAAACACACATCATTCATGCCATGCCCCAAACTCAAAGAACAAGGATTTGTTTTCCAAAATACTGATATCAAGTGGTAAATGTTGTGAGAGATTTAGGTTGCATTTATTTCGATGGGAGAAATTGAAGGGTGTCATGCTGATTTTGTCACAGGATTCACTGGCCGCATCCCCACTTACAAAGAAATCACTTTGTGAACCAATTCGATGGATCAGTTTGGCAGCGGAGTGTGGTTCACAATACATTCGCCCTGATTGCATTTTCTTGCTGCAAAATAAAATAAAATAACCCACTTGTGGTTCTCATTGAAGAATGAATCAATTCAAAATGGACCCACTCCAGCCGGCCAAAGGGCACATTTAAATCAATTCTGATCCGCATCTGGTTCACACTTGCTCAGAATTGATTTATCCAAAAAGACACTGAAAAAACCAGTGTCAAAAAGACATGGATTAAATGGGTCTAGCGCACGGCCCCACTCTCCAAATCATTTCAGCGATTCGGTTCAAGTGCGAACCAGGGTCATTTTAACCGTTTCAAACCGATTTGCGATCCGGTTTAAAAGGTAGTGGGAATGAGGCCACTGATGATTTCCCTTTCCATTGATCCATTCTAATGGATTTTATAAACCAAGGTGGGGAAATCTTCTCAAGAAAAGAAAAAGGAAACAGCCACTTTTCCAGCTGGTCTCCCCCTCTTCTTATCTAATTGCAAACACTATTGCAAAAAAGAAAGCAAAAAGGCTCTTTATTCATTTTATGTTTCTCAGCATCTGTTCCAGAAAACGTCCAGTTTTGCTAAGGAGGAAGGATTAAGTTACAGACTAGAAGGAAGATGGTCAAGCTCAAGTCTTTTTGCCATTCTTAGGTCCTCCCAAGCATAGTCTGGAGGCGTTTCATCCTTCTCCAAAGGGGCCTCCGAAACCATCGCAGGGAAGTTCTCATCTGCAGAACAGATTTAGGGGTGATGCTTAAGCGGATAGGCAGACACAATGCCAGAGAATGCAGCCTCCGCTCTATGCTTCATCCCAACGGTTGTTCTCCTTGTGGAGCAATGCCAGGATTTGGGGAAAAACAGCTTCCCAATAAAACAGAGCAGGTCTGGACAGTCGGCTTCCTTGCTCTCTGGCTTGACTCTTCTTTGGCCAAGAAGCCTTGTAAAGTAAACCTTCCCTGGCTCTGACATCCAGTTCACTCAAGAAAACAGAGAGAGCATGGGTACTTTTATTTCCCCATTGGGGATCCAGCCCAGATGGGTGGAAACGTTTTTATTTCCTTTCGTTTTTTCCTTCCCAGGCTATTTATGGAACAAGAAAGGCTGAAAAGACCCTAAATCCAGAGGTGAAGAGAGACAGAGGAAACATTTGGATGCATTTTCATCTGACTAGAGGCTTTCCTGCGCCGGAGAAAAGAATGAGTTCGATACAACGATGGTGTTTGGCTGCCTTGCTTCTTCTCGAAGTGCCATGCATTTTTGGTGAGCATCCCTAATAGTGGCTATTTATGCATTCCAAAATGGGAAAGGGCACGTCAGTGATGTTGGTAATGATGGATGGTAAAGATGGATGAAGATGGAGGCCAACTATAAGCAAAGTATAGCTTATAGATGCCATGTGGTCCCCAGTGCCATTTGGAGACCCCTAAAAGCTCCCCCACAAAACATACACACTTAGATCCTAGAATCCCAGAGTTAGACAAGGCTCCAAGGGCCAAGCAGTCCAATCCCAGTTGGACACATGTGTTACAACAGTTTCACGCCATAATAATAATAATAATAATAATAATAATAATAATAATAATAATAGTAATAATATATTTCTATCCCGCCTCTCTGATAAGATTTCAGGGTTGCATCCTATGGAATCCCGGGGTTCAACTAGAGTATTCTGGTTGAGAGTCTTAAATTCTCCTCCCTAAACTACAAATCCCAGGATTCCATAGGATGCAGCCTTGGTTGTAAAAGCAGAATCGTAAAAGATGGAATCGTGAAAGATTCCTATTGTTCCTGCCCCACTCTGAAGCATTTAGACTGCTGCCGCGCTGCAGTATGAATGCAGTTTGACACAGCTTTAACTGTCATGGCTCTCGTCCTATGGAATCCTGGGATTTGTAGCTTGTTGTGGCACCAGAGCTCTCTGATGGAGAAGGTGGAAGTGTTCACCAAACTACAAAGCCAGGATATTCCATAGCATTGGGCCATGGCTGTTAAAGTGGTGCCAAACTGCATTGATTCTGCACTGTAGAAGGGTGCAATGAATCCGCATTGAGTTTTATTCCAGACCTGAATGGGGCTATCCATGGTGCCGAACCTCCAATAGGATTGCGCATGCCTATGCCCAAATGGCATGGAAGCCACTGGTCTTCATGTTTTCAGCTTCTTCCCATCAGCTTGGCCAGACAGCTGCTGTTTGGAAAGCCTCCATGGAAACAGGATTTGACAGAGCGCAGACACAAATCCTTTTGTTTCAGATTCCCAAAGCCAGCTGCTCTGCTACCCTCCAGGCTGCGTTGGCCGCCATGAAATTAACAAATTTGTTTTTTCAGTTTAAACACATTTCACACATAAGCACGCTACTCCCTCGTTGGCCACTGAAAACAACAGCCATGAAGCTTTACCCTAGAACCATTTATTACATTGGAATTGATACACACTAGCTTTCCCTATCCCTCTCTGGTTCCTTTCCCATCGCTGCCGTGAGCAGACAGGTTTGTGATGAGACTCAGGGTGCATCTAAACTGTAGAAACAATGCAGCTTGACACCCGTTTAACTGCCATGGCTCCATCCTACAGAATCCTAGGATTTGCAGTTTGGTGATGCAGTTTGGCGGAGACGGCTTCACAAACTGGTAAAACTACATGTCCCAGGATTCCATAGGACGGAGCTACAGCACTTAAAGCGGTGTCAAAGTGCATTATTTCTACAGTGTAGATGCACCCCTAGTCTGGTACCTGTTTTGTATTGGCCTTTCCTAAGAGAGATGGGAAGAGGTCAGCAGGACAATAATATGTTTAACAGAATGAATGTAAACAGAAGAGAGATGCAAGCAAAACAAGAGTATTCTAGAACAAACTAATCCCATCGTGGTGGCAGGAATTTTGTCAAGATCCTGGTACAGAAGGCTGCTTTATGTGGTTTCAGATTTTCCATTGCTTTGATTACAAGGGCTAAAAAATATCCTCTGAATGGCACAGGGCTCTCCTATAAAGCTATGTCCCGTTGCTGGAGGCAAAAAGGCCAGTCTGTCCAGTTACACCATCAGACCCCTCCAGAACGCCAAACAGGGGCTGCATCAACTGTTTTTCTTGCCTACCTTCTGGAATTTTTAATTTTTCCTTTCCTTTCATAAACTGCCTTCCTTTGAAGTTTGATTTTAAATGACATAACGTCTTGTCTTAAGGATGTGAGAAGCACTATAACATCCGGCTCCTTTGACCATTTGCCAGATTATTGCAGGCTTCCACCCATTTTGCTTTTGCACACACCCCACGTTTGCATGCAGAAATCTCACACAACTGATGTGGTTAAAACCAACAGTGGCACAAACAAAGGGTTTTTTCTCAATAGGGTAGCAGATGAATTTCTGGGGGGACTCATTTTTAGGGGGCCCATGTTTCCAACCATATCTAGGAATGTTCATGAGGCATCCTTCCTCCATCCATACACACACACACCTTTTACCTCTCTGCACAACTTCTGGCCTCAGGACAGCAGTCATTTTTCCTCTGTGAAATGCCAAGAGGGTATGTTGCTGTGTGTAATAGATGATGCCATTATTATCACTTGAATATGTTATTTTCTCCGGTTAATTTAATCCTGCTTTTTCGGCTTCTTTCCTCCCAAAGGTGAGCCAGTCCTTAAGCAATCCGTCCGTAGGATCCAACCTGGAGAGAAACCTTATGGTCTTTCCGTCAAACGTGGTTCAGACAGTAAGTCATTTTCCATCATGGGCTGTTTATATATAGCAACGTAATATATGACAGATCCAGCCATGTCCTTCTTCCGTAATGGAAACCATTGCCGCTGCCTAACAGATTTTGGTTGTTGCCAGAACTGATGCAGCCTTGCTGTTTTGGCTGCAATGCTGAAAAGCAAGCATGGAAATGCAGCTTATGTCACTATCTTGAACATAGCACAGAGCTATCCCTCCCATGAGACAGATTGCGTACCCTGCAATATTTCACAGACGAAAACCATTTGTAGCTGAACGACATCAGGCTAGGCAAAAGAGAACAACAACGAGAAACAAAACACAAAAGTCTTAAGCAAGCTGTCCTGTAGGCTGTAATTCAGAGGAAAGAACAGGTAGAGCCACCTCTTCATACTCCTGGCCTAGGAAAACCCTATGAAATTCATGGAGTCACCGTAGGTTAACAGGTCACCATAAGTTAATAGGAGTCCTGGTGGCACAGTGATTCAATGCCAGTACTGCAGCCATTCACAGCCACAAGGTTGTGAGTAGGGGCTCCAGGGTCGAGTTGGGGGCAATTAGTTTATACATTGTGGGAACAGACAATAGGACCTTTTTAGTGGCTGCACCTAGGGTCTGAAACTCCATCCTTAAGGTGGGCAGAATACCCCATTCCTTGCAGTCTTGCAGGGTGTAAGTCAATGGTTCCCAAACTTTGGTCCTCCAGATGTTTTGGGCTTCAGCTCCCAGAATTCCTGACTGCTGGCCAAGCTGGCTGGGGCTTCTGGATGTTGAAGTTCAAAATACCCAGAGGACCAAAGTTGGGGAATCCCTGGTGTAAATAAAGTCCATCATCATCATCATCATATCATCGATGCAAAGGGTACCTGGCATTCAAGAGAAATATCAACACTCCTGCGTCCTTCTTTCTTCTTCAGGCCATGGAACATGGACCACATGGTTCAACATTGACCACCCTGGAGGCAATGGGGATTATGAGCGCATGGGCGCCATCCGCTTCTACTACCGGGAGAGGGTCTGTCTGAAGCCCACCCGCATTGAAGCCCGAACAACTGACTGGACCCCTGCCTCCAACACCGGCCAGGTGGTCCACTATGATGCCCAAGAGGGATTCTGGTGTCTGAATAAGGAGCAGCCAGAAGGGCAAATGTGCTTGAATTATGCAGTGCGTTTCCTATGTCCTGTAGGTAAGGATCAAGGGTTTTCCTGTAGGGCCTTTAAGCAACATGCTTTGTACAAAGAAGAGCAAAGAGAGCATAGTTTTATTTATGAACAGGGTATTCAGATATATAGGGGCCAGAGGCCAATTTTCCATGCTCAGGGCCATACATACACATCCCTGACAGTGCTGCCAATTACCTCTATCTTCATTGGAGTCTTTCCCAAAATGGTGGCAAGAAGTAATGTCTCATTGTTTTCTGTCACTATTTTGAGAAGGACTCCAATGAAATCAGAGATACTTGGGGCTTCTGGTGGGCTTTCTATGTGGGACTGGAG
Organism: Sceloporus undulatus; assembly: GCF_019175285.1. Classification (NCBI taxonomy): domain Eukaryota; kingdom Metazoa; phylum Chordata; class Lepidosauria; order Squamata; family Phrynosomatidae; genus Sceloporus; species Sceloporus undulatus. The sequence continues at coordinate 167,645,543 of NC_056527.1, read as the reverse complement.
GTATTTTTCCAAATGTTATGGGCTCTCCATGTAGTTTTTGGTCAAAAAACACTAGAAAATTGTGCCGGTTTTTCTTTTTTTTGAAAAAAGAAGGGGTTGGTCATCCTTGGGGAAATGGTGGCAGGGATTCAAGGTCTACAAAAGTGGGTTCCAGGGGCCATAGGAAAGGCCTCCATTCCAAGAGATCCTCTGTATGAAGGGCTGTCAGAACAGGGATGTTGCAACCATTTCCCCAGAGTGTTCAGTCCTGTAATACATGCGCACAATGTTGCTTCCAGGTTCCTTGCCACAGGACTCAAAAACACTATGGTCTTCGTGGTCAAAGTGGAGCGAATGCTCTGCGAAGTGTGACCAAACTGGTATCCAGACTCGGACGAGGACCTGCCTGGCGGAAAGTCTCCGGGACCCACGCTGCGAAGAAGTCAGCGAAGAAGGAAGGCGATGCTTGGGACCCCCTTGCTCAGGTGTTGTGTAGGACTTTAGGCTGTAGTAGCAAACGTAAGAGCCGTAGCAAACTCTTCTTCACCAACTTCGTGTCCTTTGAGTGCATTTCCCATAGTGCATGAAACTTTTCACACAAATAGGCTGCTTTCATATGCTCAAGTGGGTTTCTTAGGCTAGGTCACAGGAATAGTCCTACCCTTTTTAGACAAAAAGAATACAGGGTAATGGCTTTCTGGTTAGCAGGACAGCCAAAAAGATGGGCAGACCTCACTCTTTGGGTTTGGTTCCCCCCCCCCCCCCGGACAAGGTTTGCAAGCCCCAAAACTTCTGGAGGGCATTAGCTTAGGGATGAAGGGTCTAAAAACATTGCAACTATAATTTTGCCAGTTTGTTCTCACTGTTAGTTTTAATGGTATTTAAATGGATTTGGTTTGATACTGTATTTCTATTAAGACTTCATTTTTAATCTGTGTTATTGTTAAGTGCCACTTTTGGCAGAAAGGCAATGTATAAATTGGACAGACCAGCAGAGAGGATAGATAGATGGATAGACGGGTAGATGGAAGGAAGGAAGGAAGGAAGGAAGGAAGGAAGGAAGGATGGATGGATGGATGGATGGATG
>NC_056527.1:167458898-167644467 GCF_019175285.1 Sceloporus undulatus | reverse complement strand
GATAGATAGATAGATAGATAGATAGATAGATAGATAGATAGATAGATAGATAATGAAAGAGGGATGGATGGATGGAAGGATAGAGGGAGGGAGTTTTCTCTAAATTTTATCAATTACAGGTGGAAATCATGCAGCCATCCAGATGTTTTGGACTGCAGTTCTCAGCAGTACTGAGCCACATAGGCAATGGTCAGGAATGCTGGGACTTGCAATCCAACATCTGGAGGAGCCCATGATTCCCACTCCTATTCTAAATCCAGCTGCTAGATCTGTACATCAATTGCTGAAAGTGACACCAGCCCTTATGTAAATCCTATTGTTCCAATAGGTCCACTATACTTGGTAGTAGAAATTTGATTTAGGCCAAAGGGGAAAAAATGCCCGACAAGATCACTAATATAGATGTTAGCATGGCATGGTATTTCGTTCTTTGTCTCCCTCCCCCCCCAACAACGCATCTTGTCAGTTTCAGAGAAAAACAATATATATATTCATGAGCTCTTTTCCTCCATGCCCCAGTTTGCAACCTGACTTGCTCTATGGGCCGTGTGAATGCAGAGTGCGACGCTTGCATGTGCGAGGATCACTTACTCCGTGGCAAGGTCTCCCTTCAAGATGGTGCCCCTGCAGTTGGTGCTGCCATCTCCTTGCAAGCCAAGGTGACAAAGTTGTTAACGGTAACAGATGACGACGGAGCCTTTCAAGTTCCTGGCGTCTGTCCTGATGGAAAAACCATTTTGGAGGTTAAAAAACCAAAATACACAACGGCTTTGCTCACTGTGCCTGTGAATTCTGGAAATGCCTCGTTGGTCCACGTCCATTTGAAAAGATCAGGTAAAGAGCGATTCAGAAGAGAGGATGGGTGCCAAATGGGCCCCTGAGGCCATTGTGATGAGATCCATAAATGGCATGATGCGTAGTCCTCCATATAAATCTTGTGCAGTTAAATGGGTTGAATCCCATTTTGGGAGAAAGGCAGGATAAAAATATAATGGGCTGCTAATTTCTGTGGTCAACCTGCTGGATAAAGTTGTGCCTTCAAGGATTCCCAATCCCCAGAATATTCTCATGAGATTCTTTTCTCAAGATGATAGAACTCCAAACATGCCAAATCTCAGAATCTGGCCCTTCTTATCTCATCTTCAGGGGGAAGAATCTCAGGGTAAGAGTATGGATTGATAGAAATTAAACACAGGAGATATTAAATTAACGCTGAAGTTCTCTCTCCCCAACCTTCAGAAAAGCCGTACATGATGACCCATCCAGAAAGCAAAGCAAGAAGAGAAGGGCAAAGTGTTTCCTTCTGTTGCAATGCTGTTGGAGACCCGGCACCTGATCGATATTTTTGGTAAGATATTGATAAGAGATTAGAAAATAAGTGTACTGTTTGCCTCTTAAAAAGGAAGAAAAATCAAAGTACACGATACTGTTACTAGTTTGGCTCCAAAACAGGTGCATTGAGGGAAGCCGTGATTACACTTAAAATACATTAAAGCATCCATTATGTAGGCTTTGATATAAAAATAACATCTAAAAAGGATACATTAAAGGGTCCATGGAAGCCCCTTTAAAAAGTTTTTTGAATAGTTTTTGAGGCTGTTTTTGTGTCCCTCTTCTGCCTCAGATTTCCTCTGCCAATTCTTTGTTTTGGCAAAAGAAAAAAGCGTTTATGGTCTCTCTCCAAGCTTTGGTTCTGATCTGTGACCCTTTCCTTTCTCCAATTCCAACAGGTTCCACAATGAAACCCTCCTGGATCCAAGGTTGTACAAATACAAGAACAACCTGGTGCTAAAGAACTTGAAGATGGACCATGCTGGGCTGTATTCTTGCAAGACCAGCAGCGAAGCAGGGACTGTGAAGTCGCAAGTTGCCACGCTTTCCATCATAGGTAAGACACTCTGGGAAAGAGGGTCAGGGAGCAGGATTTGGAAGGAAGACTAACTACAGAGCTTCCCAATTCATTTCTGTTGAGCTTCAAAGTAAAACGAATGGTCTTAGTAGGCAGAACTTGTATGTATAATTAGAGCACACAGCTGTTGTTGTTGCTGTTGTTGTTGTTGTTGTTGTGTGCCTTCAAGTCATTTCTGACTTATGCCAACACTAAGACAAACCAATCATGGGGTTTTCTGGGGCTGAGAGGGTGTGACTTTCCCAAGGTGGGTTTCCATGTGTTTCCAAAGTGGCTTTCCATGGTCGAACGGACACTCCATTCTTCAGAGTCTTTGTCCTATGCTCAAACCACCACGCAACCTGTATTGGCCCTAAAATAGCCAACAATGACCACAGTTGCCCAAAAGAGTAATCCACCCAGCCATCAAAATGGCTAAAATTGACCCCAGCATGCCTCACAAAGTCTGGACATCCTTAGCCAATTTTACCATGGAACATAACATACCGGATTCTAATAATAACTTAGCTTGTCTTGCTGTATAATATGAACCGTTCATCTTATGTCCCTTAAATGAATGATTGTCCAATACTAATGCCAAAAACCTTTCTCAATAGAAAAAAATGAAGCTCCCTGCAACCCACAGCCAGAGAGCTACCTCATCCGACTGCCCCATGACTGTTTCCAGAACTCAACCCGCTCCTTCTTCTATGATGTTGGGAGGTGTCCTCCTAAGACATGTGCCGGGATGTCTGACAAAGGTCTCCATTGCAAGGACACCGTCGCTTACTGCTGTGGGGTCACCAAAATGGAGACGCGGGAACTGGCTTGTGCTGGGTATACCCTTCCCATCAAAGCGACCGTGGAGTGTGGTTGTCAGAAGTGCACTGAGGCCAAAGTTGTGGTTCGAGGAAGGGCAGTGGCTTCGGACACAGAAGAGCCCATGAGGTTTGGTCACATATACTTGGGGAACAACCGGGTGAGCATGACAGGTTATAAGGGGACCTTCTCAGTCCAGGTGCCACCAAACACAGACAGACTAGTGCTCACTTTTGTAGATCGCTTGAACAAATTTGTGAACACAACCAAAGTGCTGCCGTTCAACAAGGACGGCGGAGCCGTCTTTCACGAGGTCAAGATGTTACGGAAGAAACCACCCGTCACACTAGAATCCAATGAGACCAGCACAATCTCCTTAGGGGACATGGAGGGAGAGGATCCTATAGCTGAACTGGAAATCCCTCCCAATACATTTTACAGACAGAACGGAGAACCCTACATAGGGAAAGTCAAAGCAAGTGTGACTTTCCTGGATCCAAGAAACGTCTCCAGTGCAGCCATGGCGCAAAGTGACCTGAATTTTGTGAATGATGAGGGTGACATGCTCCCACTGCGGACGTACGGTATGTTTTCTATGGACTTCACTGACGAAACGGCCACAGAGTCCCTCAATGCAGGAAAAGTAAAAGTCCACCTGGACTCTGCCCAAGTCCAGATGCCGGGACACCTGAAAGGCATGAAGCTTTGGTCTCTAAATCCCCAGACTGGCTTATGGGAGGAAGAAGGGGACTTCCAACACGACCGGAGCAGGCGCAGCAAACGGGAGGAACGGACTTTCCTGGTGGGCAACATGGAGATAAGAGAAAGGAGGCTTTTCAACCTGGATGTACCAGAGAGCAGGCGGTGTTACATCAAGGTGCGTACTTATAGGAGTGAGAGGTACCTGCCAAGTGAGCAAGTTGCAGGGGTGGTGGTTTCGGTCATCAATTTGGAACCAACTGCTGGATATTCTTCCAATCCTAGAGCTTGGGGTCGCTTTGACAGCGGAGTCACCAGCTCCAACGGGGCTTGCGTACCAGCCTTCTGCGATGCCCAAAACCCAGACGCCTACAGTGCTTATGTCATGGCAAGTCTTGGGGGAGAAGAACTTGAGGCTGTTGCTTCATCTCCAAGGCTGAATCCTTTTGCTGTTGGAGTCCCACAGCCCTACCTCAGCAAACTCAGGTATCAGCGGACGGATCATTTCGATCGTAATGTGAAGAAAACCGCTTTCAGGATCAGTGTGGCCAAGCCCACCCCGAATGCCGCTGAAGAAAGCAACGGACCCATTTACCCGTATGAAAAACTCCAAGAATGTGAAGCATCTCCCTACACTGCTGCTCACTTCAGGTTTTATAGGGTAGAAGGAGACCGCTATGACTACAACACTGTTCCTTTCAACGAAGATGACCCCATCAACTGGACGGAAGACTACCTGGCCTGGTGGCCCAGGCCCATGGAATTTCGGGCGTGTTACGTGAAGGTGAAAATAAATGGGCCTCTGGAGGTCAACATAAGGTCCCGCAACATGGGTGGCACACACCCAAGGACCGTTGGCAAGCTCTACGGCATCAGAGACGTGCGGAGCATCCGTGACCTAGACTACCCCAACCTTTCAGCTGCATGCCTGGAATTCAAGTGCAGCGGCATGTTGTATGACCAGGAACGCATCGACCGGACCTTGGTGAAAATTATCCCACAAGGAAACTGCTACAGGGATAGCGTCAACAGCATGTTGCACGAATACTTAGTCAACCACCTTCCCGTTGCAGTTAATAATGACTCAAGCCAGTATACCATGTTGGCTCCCCTTGACCCGCTGGGTCACAACTATGGCATCTACACCGTTACGGACCAGGATCCAAGGACAGCCAAGGAAATCGCTCTGGGCAGATGTTTTGATGGAACGTCCGACAGCTCCTCAAGGATAATGAAGAGCAACGTTGGCGTGGCGCTCACTTTTAGCTGCCAAGAAAGTGATGCACAGCGGCAAAACCTGTTCCAAGCTCTGCGAAACGTGCCCAGCCGGTATCCAGTAAGTCCTCTAAGAAAGCGAATAGGTGTACGAAGGCCAAGCCAAAGCCGTGGGGGCCTGATCCGGGGGAAGAGCAACTCTTTGGTTAGAATTCCACAAAAAGCCCAATAAACTCCTATCTGTCTTTTCCCACCTCTCCATCTTGCAGTTTTGTGAGGATCCCAAACTCCTTGCAAATGCATGCACACTTGTGCTGACAGTGGTGGCCAGTCCCTTCCGTGACTGCATCTACACTGTAGAAATAATGCAGTTTGGCACTACATAACTATTAGCTTGCCTTTCTGCAAATACTGTAAAAAGTTAGCATAAAGAATAGTTAATGGATATGCAGTATAAAGGAATGTACATAAAATCTTTTTTTTTAGTGGTAAGATCAGCTTTGCCAGCCCAGTTAGCAAACAGTAACCAATAAAAAGCAAAGGAAGTGATATTTCACATTGAATTTAACTGTAAGATTTGCACCTGAAATGTGAACAATGATATTTATTTCCATATTTGTTGAGCAACTGTGTGAGTCTGAATTCTTTTCCGAAGTGGGTTGGTGGATTCACTCCATTACTGGGTTGAAAACAGTACATGTGATAAGGATCTAAGGGTCTTGGTAGACCAGAAACTAAACACTAAATTGATAGTGTGATGTGGCAGCCCAAAACGTCAATGAAATTCTGGGCTGCGTCAACAGTACAGTGCCTAGATTCAAGGAAATATAGTTGGCCCTCTGTGTGAATAGACCCTGCAGCTACAGACTTAACTATCTGGAGGGCCAACTGTATTCTCAGTTTTTCCCATGGAAAGCTTGAGTATACTTCAGTTTTGCTCATCCTAAATCTCCCCTCCAGTTATAAGTGTGTGAGTTGTCATGATCAGAAGCACACAAAGTGCCATCTGCTGGTTCGCTGGTACTACAATGCATTCAGTGTCTTTTCAAATAAATACATTAACTAACAAGACAAGCATTACTAGGGCAGTGGGGTTGTGGGTGGAAAAAGGATCCACATATTAAAAGGAATCTCACTAAAGCATGGGACTGTTATATACTAGGGATGGGTATCTGTCAGAGGCTAGGGGCTGCATTAGTGTTCCCCCCCAGAGACCTTGGAGGGCTGCACCCCCTTAAAAAAGATAAAAAATTTAAAAACTGGGGGAAGATAACCCCAAACTCCATCTAGGATGCATTTGCTCCCCTTCCCAAAGCTATTTCAGGCCCAGGAGAGGCCTTTCTACAATAGCTTTTATAAGGCTATTGGATTAATCTATTGTATTAATATGTTGTGGCACAACAGAAACACTGGATGATTCAACACTCATTGGGATGTGCATACTTAAAAAAATAATTTATTGCTCAACAATACAGTATGCCACCCTTCTCTTGGTTAATAAACGGAACAAAGCTATAATGCATTCATAAAGGAAGTCAGGATAAAGAGTTGTAGTAAACACTCCTTGCTGGGCCAGAAACATGTGTCAGAGTTCCAAGTGCTGAGGATGAACACAAGATTCAGGGTTAGCAGGTACCCTCAAGTCCTCTGGGAGGCATAGGCAGAAGCAAGGGCCAAATGGCACCACTCCTGTTCTTTCCAACCTTTGATGTTGCAACTGCCAGCTGTGCAATGAGATAAACACTGAGTTTTTGGTGCAGAGCTGATACAGCCCAGATAAGTTTCCAACATCCAGCTTGAAGAAGCACCTGGCTCTTTTAGACTTGTATACCAGAGCTTATTACCGCTATGCATTGTGCACCTGCAATACTGTTCCTTTTGGGCTCTTTTTTGCTGTGACCAGTTTGAGCGTCTGAAATCTGCACGTCCCAGAAGGCATTTGAGAATTCTGCTGAAACCAAGGATGCAAGTATCCATTATAGAAATCAGCAGCTGTCAGCTTCTTCTTAAGTATAACACCTTTGGCTCCAACCCAACCTTCCTAGAAAGGGAGAAAGAACACTGCAGTTATGTCACATGTAGATAAGATCCAATAATCATTTTCCATTTTCAAACAATTTGTAAAACCTACAGCTGGTGAGATGGAAAATGGTGCTGCTAACAGGTGCTTCAGGATGGCATGACTAGCCTTCTCCCACCACCAAGTGACAACAAAATGAAGAGTTGTGACAGGACCCTACAGAGGCCCCTGCTTCTGCTCCCCACAACATTGCTTGCTAGGCACATCATCCTGCAGCACAGACCTCCATTGCTCTGGATGGCTGATTGGCTTTTAAAGTGGGTTTCAATGATCAAGCAGTGAGAAAAAGCATATCCACTGCAAGATCTCAGTCCATGCTTCCAAAGTGTAGATGGAAAACACATGGGCAGTGCCTGATGAAGTCTCAGAACTTTATTTGGGACCTGAGATTTCAGAAAGGCTTTATCATGCAAAGTCTGCATCTCCAAGCCATGGGGAAGAGCAATGCAAGCAAGCCAAACATCAGCTTAATTTGGAAAAAGTTACTTCAATGAGAGCTGCACCAGGGCTCTCTGGTTACACTGTCCTGATATATAAATGTACGTGTGTGTTAGAGTGAGAAAGTGAAACACCACAGATTATCAGACATACATGTGAAAACATACCTTGCAACGGATTACCAGTGTCTCCAACTGCTTATGGTAGAACACTGATCCTGGAACAGCTCCCTTTTCCGTTGCTGTCCTATCTGAATACAAAACATATATTCTACACTTTGCTTCTCCACAACAGTCAACTGCCAACTTATTCCTGTCTCTGTGATGCCCTGATTTAGTCACAGCCACCTGAAAACCAGGAAAAATAAAAATATGTTGCAATGCTTTCCAGTGTTCCTGAAGCTTAGGTTTTCCAAGAGGAGCCTGTGTAACATCAAATACTGGCCAATACAAATAACCATCCTTGTGTCCCGCATCATCAACATTTACCACTGAGGGTAATCCAGACAGGTTAATCTGCTAATCTTACTTGTCCTGATGTGATACAGCCCCATAGCACTTTCCCAGATAGGCTGGGCTGGTTGTTCCTTGTGTTTAAAGGATTTTGTAGAGTAAAAGCAGTGCAGGCCAACAAAAACAAAGGAATAAAGTGGAATGGCTGAGCAGCAGTAATAATTTACAGCAAAAGCAAGTAACAGAAATTAGCGTACTATAATCTCTGTTTCAGAGACATGCCTCCAATATCATTTAACCTGGTTTTTAGAAACATGTTAGAAATGAGACTAAGACAGATGTGTGTCAATACCAAGGGCGTCAGGTAATGTCTCCACTTCCACAAACGCCAGCAGTTTAACAGCAGTACCCATCCACAGCGTTTGCAGGGGCATCTGAAAAGACATAGCAAAATAAGACATCTAGGCATTTTAAAAAGTCAAACTTATTTTATTCAGAAGTATCAACTGTTCCCCAATTCATAGATGGCTACCATATACCAATCAGATAGCCCAGCATTGTCAACACCAGGGCTGTCAAGGGAATCCAATAAACATTTTTCAAGCCCGACATGAAAATGCTCAGGATTAAACCTGGGAGTTTCTACATGACATGCCTGTGTCCTCCTTCCGAACAGGGAGATCGATCTGTTTCATTCAAGGACTGACATTAGAGAATCCAACCTACCCCTCATCCTCAACAATAAGTATTTATTTGCCAACTCGTCTCACCATTGTTCCTAAGGCACGATGCAGGCGTACTATCTGCTCAGCAGTTTGTTCTTCCCATTGGATACAGCTCATGGCAACAGTGGCTTTGGGTGCTTTAAGATCAAATAAGTGTAGAAGGAGTAGTCAGAAATTCTGCTATTCTTAAAACATCCCAATATACTCTTAAAAATTAAGCCCTACAGTTCAAACCATTGTACCACTAGTACAGGTTAACTATCCCTTATCCAAAACGCTTGGGACCAGAAGTGTTCTGTATTTGGATTTTGGAATACTTGTATTTACAGATACTTTAAATGTTTTTAATTTTTTATTAATTTTTAAAATGATTTTATCCACTAATGAATATCTATATCACACATGAAACTTACCAAATGTTGCTCCTTCCTTCGGTTGCTCTCTCTTGTTCCTTAAACTTTCAGGTAAGTTTTGGAGAACAGAAATGAGCTGAGAAATGAAAAAGCAGAACACAATATGAAGAAAAGACTCTCTCTGATGCAATTCATATTCTTCACCCAAGAAAGTACAGATGGAATTCAGGGTCACAGTTATTTAGATTTATGCATTAGTGTAGGGAATACATAAGACCACAAAAATCCTCCAGTTTTGACTTACCAGGTATCGGCTGTTGCAAGTGATACAAGTCTCTTCTCCCATTGATCAAGATGCAGCAGACTGGCATTTTCATCCCATCTCACAAGTGATTTTTAGTGTGGTAGTTGGAAGCAGGATCTCTATTGAAATTCCTCCTCACACAGAGATTGCTCATAAGAGAGGGCTGGAAATGTCAGTCTGCTGCATCATGGTCGAATGGAAAATAGATCCCCAATGGTTGGAGTGGCTCATGCCTGGTAAGTAAAGATAGCAAGGGTTGGGCCAGATGATGCTACTTAGTTATATTTAACTAAGTAACAGATCTAGAAACTTGCCCTACTTTTCTTCATTATCACCTTGATTTGCTTCCCACTGTTGAATTCATTGATTTATATATGTCAGCTGATTGATTATCGTCATAAAAACACTAAAAAAAAGTAGTGTTAACTTACCAGTTTGGTGCCTAGTTTGGACAATATCAACTCCAACTCTTTTGCTGAGCACTGGGCTGGGACCGCAATGGATTCCTGTTTAACAATCGGACCGACATCAAACCTAGGAACGTAACACACAGCATTAAGTACTTTGTAAAGCTCTCTGTTAGGTCTTTACATTCTGTTATCAAATTTTACGTAGATGGAGGCTAAAAAGAATGAAAGGGCTGTTATACCTCTTAGGCCTGATCTGGATAATTGTTGCCCCAGTACTTGTGTCTCCATGGAGCACCGTGTGGATGATGGGTGCTGGGCCACGCCACCTTGGCAGATAGCTGGGATGGACATTCAGCACGCCACTGAATCAGAACATTTGGAAATTAGAATAGGACCAGTAACTCTGTAACATATGTAAGTGGACAATGACCGCGGGAGAGTTATTTTTCTAACTGGCATCTTAACATTCAACAAAGTTAAAAATGCATATGAAGAAAGAGGGTATAATGGATCCAATACACACTGGAGAAGTAACCCAGTTTGAGACTACTTTAGTGCTAGGTGAACCAGGGAATTGTACTTTATTGTGGCACCAGAGCTCTCTGACAGAGAAGGCTAAATGGCTCACCAAACTACAGTTCCCAGGATGCCCTAGCACTGAGCCAGGGCAGTTAAAGCGGTCTCAAACTGGATTATTTCTGCAGTGTGTTTTGGTACTAACCGGCTCTTAAAGAGCACAGATGAAGAGTACATATGAAAAAAGACAACTTGAGAATAAAGGGAAAACATAGGAACAAACAATTCGCAGAAGTAACATTATGAGATGCAAAAGATTAAACAGAATGGAGCCCCATTTTGTCCCAACAATTTCCCATAAGATAAAATCTCCCTCTCTTCACAAATGATTCAGAAGAAAGGCTTTCCTCTGGCATCTACACCCGGTTCATTTTGTTACATTCTGTGATCACAGCCTTACTATGGGAACTTCAGGATGAGGTCCTCGCCAAGCAGACGCCCGAACGACGCCACAACGCCAACGTCAAAGTGTTCGCACGGACCAACGTCGGGCCACAGGTGGATCGGGAGCTGAAGCTCCTCCGCAGACCTCTTGACGGGGAGCCCCTTTGGCAATTGGGACGGCAGGGTCACCACTTCCAGGCGGTCTACTAGCTGACCTGGCGTAGGCTCTCTGAAACGGCAGGAGAGAGGAAAAGGCATAGAGAAGGCCTGGAAACAATGCCAATACGCTACCACCCCAATAAATGCAACCCCACAGTGAAGAAGCAATTTACATCAAGTCATAGGAGGAGAGACTTAGGGAGCTGGGTTATGTTTAGCCTGGAGAAGAGATGGTTAAGAGGTGATACGGTAGCCCTGTTTTAAGTAATCGGAGAGGTGTCATATTGAGGATGGAGCAAGCTGGTTTTCTGCTGCTCTGGAGAATAGGACCTGGAGCAATGGATTCAAAGTAGGTCCAGCCTGGAGAAGAGACGGTCAAAGGGCGATATGACAGCCCTGTTTAAGTATTTGAAGGGATGTCATGTTGAGTGGGAGCAAGCTTGTTTTCTGCTGCTCCAGAGAATAGGACCCAATGGAGCAATGGAGGCAAGCTCCAGGAAAAGGGATTCCAGCTCAACATTAGGAGGAACCTCTTGACGGTAAAAGCTGTTTGACAGTGGAAGACGCTTCCTTGGGGATTTTGGTGGTCTCTCCTTCCTTGGAGGACGTTAAACAGAGGCTGGATGGCCGTCTGTCTTTGGGGTTGCTTTGATTGTGATTTCCTGCATGGCAGAATAAAGGGGTTGGACTGGATCAGGGCCCTTCTTGGGGTCTCTTCCAACTCCGTGGTTCTATGATATTATTTGTCTTTTTAACCCAGTACATTGGCCCTCCATATCCACGGATCCTGCAGCCATGGATTCACAACCACCAGCAGCTGGAAAATATATAATCCCACCTAAAACCCCAAAGCTTGATTTTGTCTATTTGATGAACATTTACAGATTTGGGCATATTTGCTGCAACCGAAGTCCAGAGGACACTGAAGGCCTGCTGCGTGCCTCCAGTGAGACTCTCAGAGGTAAAGCAGTTTGACACCGTTTCGATGGACTGCCTGGACTCTACCCTAAAGGCTCCTGGGATTGTGCTTTGAGGGTTAGGGCTGTGGCAGTGGAGATACAGGTTCGAATCCCGGCTCAGCCATGTAAACTCACTGGGTGACTTTGGGAAGAAAGTCACACTCTCTCAGCCTCAGAAGAAACTTGCCCCAGGATAGGCTGGCCTTAGGGTGGCCCTAACTGAGGAATGACCTGAAGGCACACAGAAACGGCAACCAATTTAAATGAACTGGTGTCAAGCTGCTTTAATTCTGGCGGTGTTTGGTGTCAGGACTTCAACTCCCAGAAACCCCAGCCATTTTGCCCAACAGCGAAGCATTCTGGGAGCTGTAGTCCAAAAGCCTAGAAGGCCAACTCTGGGGACGGCAGGCCTCTATCGAAAAGGGAAAGAGGCCTTTTATAATAAAGGTCCAGAAGCAACTCTTTCTGTTGTGTTTCAAAAACCCCTGTCAGAATTTGTGACCCCACTTCCGGTTGACCTATGACCCCCCGAACCACTTCCGATCAAGGCCTACCGGGCCGCCTGCAGCGCTTGCAGGGCCTCTGCCGCGAAGCCGTCGGTGCCGAAGAAGAGGACTCTCCAGGGGGGCCTCTCTCGCCTCTGAGGAGCCTGGGCTGCGAAGGAGAAAGCCCGGCCGCAGCGGCCTCTCCAGGCGCCCAGAAGGGGGCCCCTCATGTTTCCACAGCGCTTCCGGGTCTCTGCGTCGCGGCGTGATGACGTCACAGAAACTCGTTCCCTTCTTCAACCCCTTATGGGCGGAGTTGCCAGGCTTGGGTGGGTGGGGCTTAGCCGCGCGGACCAGTAACCATGGCAACCGCCCGAGCGGGAGGAGGAGCCGTAACCATAGCAGCAGGAGCAGCCAGGCGGGGCCTAGATTTTTTCCCCAGACTCCCTCCTAGAGTTTCAAGCCACTGCAGAATGAAATAATGCAGTTTGGCACCGCTTTAAAGGCCACTGTTCAAGGAAACTATGGATTCTTGGGGTCTATATTATTATTATCATTATTATTGTTGTATTTATTTGTTGTGGCCCCAGAGCTCTCTGACAAAGAAGGCTAAATAGATCACAAAAACTACAAATCCCAGCATTCCATAGCATTGGAGCCGGAGAAGGAGGAGAGTCATAAAATTCAAAACTACAAATCCCAGGATTCCATAGCATTCCCAATACTCCCTTCTAGAGTCCCTGCATCTGCACTGAAGTATTAATGCAGTTTGACGCCATTTTTAACTGCCATGGCTGAATGCTATGGAATTCTGGGAACTAATTTGTTGTGGCCCAAAAGCTCTCTGACAGAGAAGGCTATATCTCTCACAAACTACAAAGCCCAGGATTCCATAGCATTTCAAAAGACTCCCTTCTAGACTCCCAAGGCTGAATTTGCACTGCAGAAATAATGCAGTTTGACACCGCTTTAACTGCCCTGGCTCAATGCGACGCAACTCCCATTCTGAGTCCCAGTTTTGTGAAACGGTCGGGATATAAATAAATATAACAAATAATAAATACATTTGGCCATGGTTGTTAAAGCAGTGCCAAAGTGGGTTATTTCTGCAGTGCGGATGGAGCTACAATTCCTTCTTCAGACGTATGTTTGCTGAAAACACATGACCGGCCCAGTAAATAAAACTTTATTTTTTATTGTCTTCAAGTCTTTGGTTTGCCTTTCGGAGGTGAAAAATAAGAAATAAGGATGACAGCTCTAGTTATTCTGTAACCAAGGAGTCCAGGTCAAAGACTCCGAAGAGGAAAGATCAAGAGTTACAACAAGGCTAGAATGAACAAGAATAAACACACCAAAACCCAGATTCCTATTCCTTTTTTAGGAATATCAAGGGCAAAAGCATAGTCTCCTGTAGGATGAAGAAGCCTCCAAAGCTTGCATCGTGTATTTTAGGCATTTTGGTTTGTAAGACTAATCTGAAAAGGGTTTCTAACTCATATATGATGTTAGTCACAGGCTTGCGGCTTCTCAAAAGGTGTTGTGTTGGTGTATTGTTCTTTGGAGGGATATCTTTGCAACAAGCCTTGTGGCAATGGGAACAAAGCCTTCCAAAGTCCAGGAGATATAACATTTGAATCCCATTAGCAATGCAAAAAAGGTATTTTTTTTCCTGAGATCCCAGATGTCTCCATCTTTTATAAAGCCACATATCCCTTTTGGAGGCATGGAGAAGCATGGATGCTTCTCTTGAGAGATTCAGTGTTCTCAGTCTAACAAATTAAGGATGGAGACATCTGGGGTCTCAGGAAAAAAGTACCCTTTTTGCATGGCTAATGGCATTCAAACTTTATCAAGACTTTATCCACACAGCAGCATTACAACCCTCAAGTCAATAAAAGCCAAGGGCAGGGGTTCACTCACCTTTGGCAAAGAGAGAGAGAAAGCCATGGGAGTGGAGAGTTCAGTGACTTTGCAAATGCAAAGAATATCCTCTCATCTATATCAGCTAAAGCCGGAGGGGAGGAGAATGAGTAGTTACTCCCAGTGAGTAACAGTAGCCCCAAAGAATGCACAAGTTTCCATAACCGAGGGATGCGCTGAACAGTGGATCTGTCTTCCAGGCAGCTGTTCCATTAGCGTTCTTCCACTTGGGACAAAATTTGCAGGCTTTCTGGTAAGTTCAGATTTGGAAAGGGAAAAGGGAGGAAATAATGGATGCAATGTACCTGGGAAGGTGTCTTGGTCCAGAAGGACAATGCTTGGATCGTCAAAGAAGTACTAAAGTTCAGAACTGGAAGTGGTACTCACTATTCCAGATGTGTCTCTGAGAGACCTGTCTGGGAGACTTCAATAGGGATGCTCATGTACTCTACTAGGGCTTAGAGATACTACAGGTGCTTCTATTATGTTGTAGAAATAATGTTGTTTCACACCCCCTTTAAGTGCTGTAGTTCCATCCTGTGGAAATCCTGGGATTTGTAGTCTGACAAGGTCTTGCAGGATGAAAAATGAAATCCGTCAGGCAATGACCTCCGCAGTTGGCTAGTATTACCATTGCTCCATGATTTTAAAAGGATATGTTCAATACTGTGTTTTAATCTTGTTTTTAACCTTGTTTTTACCATTACCTTCTTTTTATTCTGTATCCCCTTTTTACCTGTGCTGGTCTTTGAACATAATAGATGCACTGAACTGAACTTGTAGGATGGAGTCACTGCAATTAAAGTGGTGTCAAGCTGCATTGTTTTTGACAGTGTGGAAGCATCCTATGGCCATTCGTTTTGCAGAGGGTTAATCTGGACTGTCCCTTCCAAATCTGGACAATTGGAGAGTATGCAATGATAGTGTTACGATTCCACTTTAACTGCCATGGCAACATCCTACAGAACCCCCAAATTCATAGGCACTTGAGCCAATTCCATGGGATGCAACCATGGCAGCTAAAGTGGAATCATAATGGCGTGTTTTGTTGTGTGAAAAGGTGTCCGTATTCAATACAAAAGTGGAATCCATCCATCAATAAGGACATTTGAATTCTTTTTTCCCACTGAATATTATCAGCTAAGGCTGACTTGACTCCTTTCTTCCAGAAGTATTTTTGGAAAAGAGAGACATAAGAATGCAAGAGACATAAAAGTTATGTGTAGCTGTTCTGTTCAGATTACTGGAGAATCTCCTTTGGCCATGAAAAGTGAACTTTGAATTGTTAAGAGATTAAATGCAAGGGAATGTTGCAAGTGGGAAAGTGATTAACAAGGTCAGTAACCGAGGGAGCCAACGCTTTGCGCCACGATCAGCAAAATTGCAACAGAGATGACTCACTCCTAAGAGAAGGTTAGTGGCATTAGTGTAGTCAGAGGGGAATATTCAGATATTGAAAGGGTAAGGCTATATGTTCCCACAATTATTGAGAACTAGGATGTGAGAACCAGGGACAGAACTAGGTAGTTCATTTCCATGCTTCTTTGGTAGAAAGCCAATGATCTCAAGTGGACTTATTTTATTTATATTTGACTTACTCTTAGATGAGTCAAGCAGGACGATATATTTAAACACAGCTTTTGCAGATGCATCTCACCACAAATGGTGAAAGACATCTCTTTGTCACATGATGTCATTTTCCTCACCTACCTATCCGGCATTTAGTGTGCTTTGCTTTGTGCTTGGTCAAACAAAAACCTGGACATGATTTGCAAGCTGGGTTGCTGAGGCATGCACCTCTGAGGAAGTCCCATCATGGCAGATAAAACAGGTTAATCCCAAGGAAAGGTGCATCATGTCAAGTCTGATCTTAAGACAACTGCATAACAGTGCAATCCTAAACATGTTTATGTAGAAGTAAAGTCCAGTGCATTCAATGGGATTTGTATTGTAGAAACTGTACTCAGAACTACATACAACAGGGTTCCAGCCACTGTGTTTACTAATCACATTTGTAATAGCATAGTCCAATGTAGATAAAACAGTGTGGAAATGGTACATTGCTCCCAGATGTTGGCCTGCTCCAGATGTTGCCACTCCCAGAGGATCTTTAAAAGATCATCTCAACTTTGGAGATGATAGCTAAGAGTGCTGGAAGTTGCAGTCCAACAACATCTGGAGGACCAATCCCTGATTTAAATGGAAGCAAATTTGCCATTATCAGATCCCATGCGCTTGGCAGCCATTGGCCTAATGTTGGTCATTTTCAGAACAAGTGGGATCTGTCAATTAACACATTGGTTTCTTTTCCATCTTAAGTTTCCATTGAAGAGCCTTTGAAAGAAGTACACTCTCCTTGTCTGAAGGATTTCTTCAATCGTCATGAAGACGTTTTGGACAATGCTATGTTTCATTGTATACGGTAAGCTCAATTGGACATCCAAACAATAGAGAGTTAGTCAGGATCCAGTTAAAATATGGGTAGGAAAATTGCATTTTATGACCCAAAGGATCTTCCACCTTCTCTATCCTGAAAATCCCCCAAATTGCAAGCTTCATGCCTCAAAACTTAAACCTTGAGGATCTTGTCTAGTTCCTTCATAGTTGCCCCTCATGATGCCATGGCAAACGGTGGACTCTCTTGCAATGTACCAGTATCCTAAAGCAATAGAGTTTGAAGATCCTTGTAACAATGGCAGGTACATAGTTACATGACTAATTTGGTGGTCCCAGAAGAAGATCTAAAAATCCCTAAAGGACAAACCCTCAGGGTCCGATAGTCATAATAACCCAAAGTTAAGGCTGTGGCTAGAGGCTCATGCTGTGCTGTTTTTCGGTCCAACAGTGAACATCGACATCAGTGGGCCTTCTGTCCTGGCCCTGACCAACTCACAGTCTTCAGACAACTCAGAAAATACTGCACCAGACTCTATGAAAGATGGGATTCCCCCAGAGAAGCTGGAGGAGCTGCTGTGGTTTTTCCGGAGAGAAGACCGTAAGTGTCCCCTCTTGTTTTAGGTGCATCCTTAGAAGTGGTTTTAGTATTGCTGGACTTTAGAAAGTGCAAACTCTTAAGACTCGTGGGTGAATCCCATTGGAGAAGAGGACAGAGCTTCAAGGTACTTCTCCTTACTGATACAGAATGAGGATGAAAAGGGTTTCACCACGTTTCTCCATTTCCCTCCCTTCCTAGCATCGACGTGGAGCTACTGCATTCTAGGCCTTTCGTTTCTGGTTCTGGTGATCGGTGTTGCCCTCCTGGGAGCAAATATCAGGGCGAACAGGTATGGATAAGGGGGCGATGTATTGAAGTCTTTTACTCCAAGTCTCAAGTCTTTACCTTCATGCAAGTCAGGTCTCAAACCCTTGCAAGATACCTTGATCAAGGCAATCGATCAAGACTGGCTTTTAGAAAAGTGAGGTCTGCTTACTCCCCACAGCGATGTCAAACTGCATTATTTATTTCTGCAGTGCATATGCAGTCTCAATGATTCTGTGGGTCTTCTCTAGATTTAAACCCTTGTCTGAAACCTGATAGTTTATTGTTGCTGAGTTAGTTTATTTGATTTGATTTTTCTTTGTCTCTCAAACCTTTTAGGGCCCGGAAAATCTCGCTCCTGGCTAAAGAAGAATACAGAGTTGTCCAGCCTGCGGAGACAGAAATGAAGCAAGCATTTGTGCTTCTGAAAGAGGAAAGCAACCCCGATCCTCTGGCAGACAGTTTGCTTCCTGCAACGGAGAATGCAGGACAGGTGACGATCCAGTGGAAGGATGGGAATGTCACAACCCTATATGAAGACAAGGCTGAAGCGGATATATAACAACATATTTCAGTGGAAAGCTGAATGACTGCCTTCATTCTTGAAAATCTATTTAAAAAGCAAAAGGTCATCTACTGGAACCAAAGGGTCAGCATTCGCTATGATGCAGGGGCCTGCCTCCCCTCTTCTCCAAACAGTAGGGTCAAGTCTGCAAAAGCCCATGCTACCAACTTCTTTCTTTCAGTTAGTCTCAAAGGTGCTACAAGATCCCTTTGCAGACTGATTTTCCAGACTAACACGGCTATGTCTTTGAAATCATACCAACCCTGTTCTAATTTTTAAAATGTTAAAACAAGACAACACACCATATTGTGTTGACTTCTTGTGAAACCTATGGGTTGAGAACCTCAGCTGGAGAGAATTACTGCCCAAGAATAAGGATCAAGCGAGTCTGCATTAAAAACAAAACATAGCTGTGGCACATTTTGTATTCTTTTATTGGCACAGTTTCCCCTAAGAATCTTAGGAATTAAACTTTGAAGCCGGTGCTGAGATTTCTCCCTGAAAGAACCCTGTTCTCCCTCCATTTCCTAGGATTTCCGAGAAAATGGGGAGATGAGGGGGGAAACCTTTGAGTTTTAAATCTGTGGCATCGGTTGGTATTCCCCACATCTTCCAGGGTATCATTGATGTCCAACTCAGCACGAGTGATTCTGAACACAGATATAGAAATGGCGCATAATTCATTGTAATGAGTCTGTGGCTATGGGAGCTTTTGTGTACGATGCAAGTTATTTCAGGATCCTCGGCTGGAATAAATCAAAAAGTCTTTGTAACCGAGATGGAAAATTGCTCTTGGGCCAACAAGAGATGGTCCCACAGCTGGCTTTCCCAAGGTTTCTTTTATTAAAACATTTTCCACAGCAGTTAAGTGCCATTGTAGAAAGTTATCTTAAAGGTCATTTCTGAACAGGGAATATGGCTTGACTCGGGAGCGAAAGAGCATCAGGCATATGATAAAGCCATTTCTACTCTCCTACGCATATACCCTACCCAGAAAAGGAGAATACAGTATCATTAGGAGTTTTTGTTGTGTGTTTTGTTAATTCATCAGGAAGGCGCCACATTTTATTTTGCTAAGATTTTTACCTAGATTCCTCTTGGTGTCTGTTGCATGCATATGTTCCTCTAAGGAAGCAATTACAGGGATCACAGCGGTAAAAGGTTTGAGAAGCGTAGCACTATAGGATTTTAAAGGAGCTCTACATGATGCTGAGCTTCTTTGTGGGATTGGATTCAGGGCTGCTCTTGGTTGTTGTCAACTGCCCTTGTGTCAACCTCGACTCGTGGTGCTACAAGATCCCTTTGCACACTCATTTTCCAGACCAATGTGGCTATGTCTTTGAATCCAATAAAACCTGGAATACAGTCCCCACTGTGCAGATGTGGGAACGGCTATCCACCATTGCTCTCCGATGCAGAAACCTAAAGGTTTTCACCAACAGAAGGGACCAAAATTAGTAGCGTCAACTTCCCCCTTCCTTTTTTTCATCCTCACATGCGCAGATCACAAACTTCATAGAAAAATTGCACAGAATTTTGGGAATGTCAGCACAAAGCAAGAATGAGAAGAAGTTGCATATGACAATACTTCTGCAAAGGGGAATCTGTGTCGCTTCCATCCATTCTTCAGCATTCCTGTTGGAAAGGTTGGTACAGAAGGGTGTCTGCCCACAGTCTTGCTCACTGCGTTTCAGCCAGCATGCTTAAGTTTAAAATCCGGTCAGGAACCAAATCAGTGGGAATGCTTTGCTGTACAACAAGAGTTCACCTTGACTGCAAGAAAAGTCTTTATGTTGGCATTTCAAACAACTGCTTAATTGCACCGATCGGTTAGGCAGGTTTCCTCTCCATCTTGCAGCAGGCTTTACAGTGATGCATCCAGGGTTGCTTTTAAGGTTTGCAGGGACCCAGGCAAATCTACAAATGTTTTTTGGGCCAAAGTTGGCCTCCCATGCTAGGGAATATGCAGGGAAACCATGCCATATTTTTGCCTTATAAATCAAGGCAAGTCCTGTTTTCAAACCGAAATGGTCCAGACATCCCCCAAAATGGTTCTAATGGGGGCATTTTGGTGGAAAGCATTTTGAATTCTTTCAAAAATGGATATGGTGAGGGTTGGGGATGTGGCCTCCCAAGGAAAGTCAATGTGTCCTTCCGACCTCCAGCCGTTGCCCACCTTTGTTTTAAAATATCTTAAAACCCTTCAGCAAAGTCAACGTGGGTGCCTTCCTCTTGCTCTGAGCCCGCGAGGATTTCACCGTGACCAGTTTGGCTTGGGCTACGGAAGGGATTTCTTTATAGTTCACCGTGGAAAGAGTGTTATAAGTGCAGCTGGCCAAGCCTGGTTTGGTGGCCACAGCGGCCGGCGGGGCAAAATGGAGGGAAGGCTTCTCTTCGATGATGAACAAGGGCCGGACGGCCATGTACCTCTCCGTCTCGCGCCTCACTTCCCGCACCGCTTCGTGGAAAACGTGCTGCACTGACTCAAAATCCTGGCAGGCCGAGACTTCATGGAAGGGAGCGCCGTACTTTGTGGCCAGAGAGACGCCTTCAGCTTTGGTGACCTGTCTGGGAAAAGTAGCCAGATATTAATATTCTCACAAGACCTACTTGACCCATACTTTACATGAAAAAGTAACTGTGGTCTTGGGTTCATCTTGTGGTTGTTGTTGTTGTTGAGTGTTTTCAAGTTGTTTCCATTCCGACTTATGGTGACCCTAAGGCTGACCCTAGCATGGGATTTTCTTGGCAAGCTTTATTTGGAGAGGGCTTGTCATGATTACCTTTCCCTGAGGCTGAGAAAGTGGGACTTCCCTAAGGTCACTCAACGAATTTCCATGGCCAAGAGGGGATTTGAACTCTGGTCTCCAACGCTGAAACCACTACACAATGCTGGCTCTCTAGGTTCACCTTAGGGTCGCCATAAGCTGGAAATAACTTGAAGACCCACAAGAAGAAGAAGAGTTAGATGAAAAAGGAGAAGGAGAAGTAGCAGCAACAACAGCATTATAAGCAGCCTGTAGAGAGATCTTGCTGCACCTTTGAGGCTCACTGAAAGAAAGAAGTTGGCAACATGAGCTTTCATAGACTCCAGTCTACTTCCTCAGATGCTTTATGCTTTTAAAAGCATCCGAGGGAGTAGACTTCACTCTACAGAATCTCCTGCTGCCAACTTCTTTCTTGCAGTGAGGCTCAAAGGTGCTACAAGATCTCTCTGTATACATTTGGACATTGCATTACATTACATATATGCACCTGAGGAGGTAGAGTAAAGGCTAAGAAAGCTCCTGCTGCCAACTTCTTTCTTTAGTTAGTCTCAAAAGTGCTGCAAGATCTCTCTACAGACGAGCATGGCTATATCTTTGACCATTATAAGCAGTGAGGATTCTCCCAGACGTGGCTTCTACCGCTGCCATGGAGCAGGGGACACACCTTGCTTTCACCTGCTAGACATTCACCTGTATTGCTCCATGTCCAGCTTGTTGCCCACCAGGAGAACGGGCGACTCGTGGTGGGCATTCTTCAGGTGGAGTCCAATGATATCCAGGTACTGCCGGCATCCGTCAAAGCTCTTCCGATTGTCGATGCTGTAAACCACGATAAAGGCGCTGGCCCAGTTCAGGTATCGCTCACAGCTCACTGGGATGTCCTACCAGAGAAGAGAAATGGCCAGCAAGGCCCTCCATCACTTTCTTGTAGCAAACACCAGCACCTGGGGGAAAGTTGGCTTTTTGGACGGTAGCTCCCAGAGTCCCACAATCTACGCAGTGGTTCCCAAACTTTGGTCCTCCACGTCTTTTGGACTTCAACTCCCAGAGGTCCCAGTCAGCTTGGCCAATGGTCAGGCATTCTAGGAGCTGAAGTCCAAAACATCTGGAGGCTTGGGGACCACTGATGTACAGCATATCCTCCAACATTTCATAGATGAAAACCAGGACATGTGTGGCTAAGCAGTATCAGAAGCCTCACATGCTCAAATAATGCAGTTCGATGCCACTTTAATGGCCATGGCTTAATGCTATGGAATCCTGGGACTTGTAGTTTGTTGTGGCACTGGAGCTCTCTGTCAGGGAAGGCTCAATATCCCACTGAATGACAAACCCCAGAATTCGATAGCAGATGCATTGAAGAAGATGCATTGAAGCTATGGAATTTACTTAAGTCTTGACACATCATTCAACAATTTATTTAATGGACCTTCTCTAGCCGAGATTGCCAATAAGATCCAGCCCCCTTACCCCTTAAAAAGCTCTGACAGAACAACACCTCATGCATCACGGAGCACCATATCCATTGAAAGACAGGGAAATCAATAAATAATCAATAAGCAATAACAAGTGTTCTGAACTGTTTAACTTTAAGCCTTTACTCTGAAGACAAGTGCCTACAAATATGCAGCTGCTAACAGCTTCCTCCTCCTCTGCACTTGGTTTCCAAGGCATTCATGGATCCCAAAGGATTGGGCACCTTTGTTGGCACTGCATTAAAAGGTCCATTGTAAAGACTGAACTGAGGTTGCAAAGACAAGAAGGTTGTCGGAGCCAAGGAGCTCTCAAAGCCCTGCAAGATCAGTTTGTGCCGTTCCGGCACAGAGATAACCACACAAGGCCAAGACTGGCACAGATCCATTTAATTAATTAAAAGGTCTGTTTATAAGAAACCCTGTTCTGTTGACCGGACTGTCCTGACAAAACCTCTTTTCAAGATGCACAGGGAGACATTCCAGGACAGCGAGTGATAAAAAGAAGTCGAATCTCTCCAGTATCCAAAACAGAATGAATGGGTTTTATGTCTTGGACTGGAGGGGTAGTTTTTCATCCCTTGAGACCCACAACAAGCAAGACACTCCTTCACTCCCAAATGAAATAGCAAGCGGCATCCTATCGCTTCTGATTTTTTAAGGTCATGTCATCACATATTTTAAATAACACAGTGGGTCCTTGGTATCCTCCAGGTTTGGTTCCAGGACCCTCTCCCCTGCCCCCCGTGGATGCCAAAATCCGTGGATGCTCAAGTCCCATTAAGCACAATAGCAAGCTCATGTTCATTATATAAAATGGCAAAATCAGGGCTTGCTTTTTGGAATGTATATATTTTCAAATCATAGATGCTTGAATCTGTGGATAAAAAAAATCCATCAATGTGGAGGGCTGACTGTACAGATGAGGAAGTTTTCACCTCTCCAGAGATAGACATTCACACAGTCTATATAAGCCTATATATCAAATACTCGAAAGACACCAGATCTCATATGATCTTGGAAGCTAAGCAGGGTCAGCCCTAGTTAATACTCGGGTGGGAAACTGCTTATGAATACAATATACTGGAGGCTCTGTTTCAGAGGAAGGAACAGGCAAAACCACCCCTAAGTATTTCTTGCCTAAGAAAACTTCAGTGAAATTTATGGAGTTGCCTGAAGTTGAGAGGCAATTTGAAAGCACATGGGCACACATTGGCAGCTATGGAAACCCAATCTGCTTCTATAGCTGAACAAGAATTAAAGCCCAAGTCTCCCAGGGTCAACACTCAAACCATGCTGACCCTCATTATCAATGGCAGCGTTATTTAAAATCTCGAAGTTTCCAATAAGGGTTTGTAAAGGTAATCTCAAGTGTCCATGAAACCCCATCTTGCTTTACCTGGTCGGCTGTGTCCATCACCTTCAGCAAAACCGGCTGTTGGTCCACTATCTCTTCTGATGCATAAGTGTCCTCTGCAAGACAAACATACATATACATATATATACATATATTAAACATTAATCAGAAAGAGAGCTAGCTTCTCCTATGTGAAACCCTGAGATCCTGTCTTCAGGGACCACACTCTAAAGACACTCCTTATTTACTTCTACATTATCCATATATATATATATATATATATATATATATATATATATATATATTCCTATATCATTCCTATATTAATGTGATTTTTACTTACATTTATTTTATAATTGTTATTGTCTTATTTTATGGTTGTAACCCTTTGGGGAAAGGTGGGCTATAAATAAATGTATTATTATTATTATTATTATTATTATTACCCTGACATCCATGTGCTAGTGCCAAAACACTTTGCAGAAATCGTCCATTGTGACACTGCTTTAACTGCTGTGGCTCAATGTCTGGGAACGATGGTTTTATAAAAGCAGTTAAAGGGGTGTCAAACTAGATTATTTTTGCAGTGTGTTCTGGACCGAAGTGGCTAGCCTTGTGAGGATGCAACTGAGGTGGGAATCCTACCCTTTGTAGCAAATGTCTTGGACCAAGCATGGCATGCTCTGCATTGGATATGTCTCCAAATGCCACCCATTTGGACTTTTGCACCAAAACTGAACAATAATGACCTTCAAGCTAAAGGAAAAATCTCCCTTTGTCCCATTAACAAAGATGCCTTCCTCTTTGGGCCCACTCTCCATTCTGTTTGCTAAATGCACAGGCAATGAATCATCAAACCAGTTATTATTATTATCAT
The DNA here is from genome assembly GCF_019175285.1 of Sceloporus undulatus. Lineage (NCBI taxonomy): Eukaryota > Metazoa > Chordata > Lepidosauria > Squamata > Phrynosomatidae > Sceloporus > Sceloporus undulatus. Next base: position 167,620,303 of record NC_056527.1, on the reverse strand, counting down.
CATTATTTTCCAGGCTAAATGTTTTCAGAAACTGAGGAATGGCATCACAACTTTGCGGTCGGGATCTGAAGGACAGATATTTGGGAACGTGACCCAGAGGATGGCATGATCAGGACACATTTATGGGTTGTTTTTGTTCCTATTTTGGTTAACCTTCATGATAAATTATCCATGGCTTTTTCCTTGTTGTTGTTGTCGGTGTCTCCTGGTAGCTTGGTTGTAAAAATAGTCCCAAGGAAATGAATGCAAACAGAAGAAAAACAAGCTGAGATGATTCCAGATGGGATGCATGAAAGAAAAGAAGGACCTGGGGAAGTTGCTTTGTTGGACTACAATTACCAGAATCCCCTTGGACCAGGGAGATTCTGGGAGCTGGAGTCCAAAAGAATTCAGGGTTGTGTTATACAACTTTTATTAGGCTTACTAAAATGCAACATGGTGCAATGTTTTGAGTATTGAACTCTGGAGATCAGGGTTCGAGTCCCTCCTTGGCCATAGAAACCCATTGGGTGACATTGGGGAAGTCACACACTCTCAGCCCCAGTAAACCTTGTGATAGATTTGCCTAAGTTGGAAATGACTTGGAAGCAACAAAAACAACAACAAACAAATAAACAACAAAATGCCATAAACACAGCAGACATTGAAGTTAATAATCATGCTGGATGGTGCAAAATGTAAGAGCTAGTAGAAGGAACACAAAGTCCAAAATGTGGCCAGATATAATGGTCTTTGTTGAAGGCTTTCATGGCCGACATCCATCAATTTTTGTGGGTTTTTGGGGCAGTGTCGCTATGTTCTAGAAGACTTTATTCCTGATGTTTCGCTGGCATCTGTGGCTGGTTAGGGTTTGGGCATCTCATCCAAACTCAGGCGCTTTGCTTTCTTCACTTTGCTTCATCTAAACACAGCTTTCATTGTCCACACAGCAGTTTACCATCTTGCAGCCCATGAAGAGTAAAAGAAATGAAATCTCTTTTTAAAAAGCACCCTCCCTTTTTTCCTTTCTATACAATCAGGTTTTTCCATCTCTGCTTTTCTTGGTATGCGCTCTAAATTTGGCCGTCTGTTTTTGAAACGACGGAGAAACAACAACACTGCGCACGGAAACGCCGGCGACTTAAAAATCCCCAGGAACGTTTCCGGACAAGCTCTCTCCTTTCAAAAGAAGCACAAGTTCTCACAATACGGCAGGCTACACTTTTGGTGGTTGTTGCCACCTCTTCATCTCTCAATTTCTTTCTTTTGAGAGACTCTTTGTCATGACTTCTTGGGTCTCCGCAAGGGCTTTCTTTTTCAAATTGGAGACACGATTTCCTGAGATGATCCTATGATTCAAAGAGCAATCTTCCCCCTTTTTTCTTGTGCGTTGTAACGCTACAGTGCAAACGTGGCATTTTCATTGATTCGCCAATGCACCACAACAATGAGATGGATTTATTTGTTGTTCTGATATGTCTCAGAATGAAAAAGAAACTGACTAGAGGGTAGGATTCAAATGTTGCAACTACTGTTAGGGTCTTGTCTACATTACTTATAAACCCTAAATCCCCCCTGAGTTCACTGCATGCTGTTTACAATATGCAGACCCCAAACCCTGAACCAGGTCCATTCTGTTTTCATAATGCCCTGACCCCCGATTTGGGGTTTCTACCCCTTGTTCCGCATTTGAAAGACTCAAAAGGAAAAGGGTAAGTAGAGCAATGAGGTCTTACCTAGATTGGGATCGTATTCACTTATAAACCTCTTGGTTAGAAACTTCACTGTCAGTGCTGGAAGAAAGGAGAGAAAGAAGAGGGAGTTTATCATAGTGGATTTCGACATTGAAGAGAGATTAAAGTGCATTTGAAGCATCCGGCAAACGAAGCGGAAATGGCGTAAAAGAAAAAGAAAAGCCAAGGAGGATTGAGAAGATGGTCACATCCCCTCTCGCCCTCCCTTTTAAAACCCATTACTTATCTCACCTGATAGACCCCTAACCATTTCCCTCCTTCTGAAGCTAAAGCTTCCAATAAAAAGTAGGACAAGGAGGATCAATGTCCTCTGCAGAACTGGACTTGCAAAACTGGGACAGTTGAAAGGTATGGCAGTATCTCTGCAAACCTTATCCCCCTCCTCTTGATAAACTCATACACACACACACACACACACACACACACACACACACACGTGTCCTGACCTGATTTTCCAGACCCTCGGCATCCTAAAATGGCCACATTGCATTCGGGGGGGAGGCTGGAGAGATGGCGCTCATGGACGCATGGAGCAGGCCGCGGTTTGCCAAACATGGACGACATCTTGAGACCAAGCAAAAATAAACATTGGCAAATATAACACAACATTAATTTGTCTTGAGGTTCTCTAAGCTGTTCAACCTGAATGGCCCTTCCAGTTGTTCCCAAGCCTAGAGATTAGAAATGTGTAGCCCACATTGAAAATCATGTCACCATCCAAATATGGCAGGATCCCCATCAATTGGCTATGCCAGCTAGGTCTGCTGGGAGTTGCAGTCCATCAACATCTGGAGGGCTACTGGATTCCTATCTCGAATGGAAGTGTATGGATTCACTTTGCTCGCTAAACCAAATTTCAGCAACTGTCTTGGGGACAGAACGTATTTCCTTTAGCAGAAGTTCCAATATATGAAATAGTCCAAAAATCCAAAATGGTCTGCATGGCGGACTGAGACAGGTGACACCTTTGTGGTGTTTCATGGACAGTTCTGTGTCAGGTTATGTGTGTAAGGTGTATTTGAAACATCAAGGCATTTCACATTCAGACTGTGGTCCCATCTCTGAGATAATCTCCTTATGTATATGCAAGTAATCCAAAATACCTAACCATTTGGGAAAGGGGAGACTCAGCCTCTACTGTCAACACTGAGACTGGGATGAAAGGAGTATTGTGTGATAACATTTCAGTTTGCTAAATTGCTGTATGCTCAGCTGCTCTAGCCAATTTGAAAATATTGATTTTGAGTATTACAACTGGTAGAATCCCCCAACAACATGGCCAGGAAACATGGTGGTATCTAGCAGTCCAAAAAAGGAACTTTGCCGAGCTCTCAAACAGATTGACAATTACGAAAAAAGACGCGTCTGTAAAAATGCTTAAACAGCCCAGGAGACGCTCTCCACATCATTGCAAAGAAGAATAAGAAATCCCCTCTCCTGAAGGGAACCTTACTCAGACTGTAATGCTGTTGAACTTGCTTGGTTTGGCACCTTGGATAACACCTTTAAAGTTTGGATTAGAACCCAGAGTGGATTCCCTGCTCCCCTGAGATGGGAGCCACAATGGGAGGCCAGACATCATAATCTCCAAGGTCTAATAAGATGTGCCAAATTTTGCCCAATAACAAAAGGATCAAAAAGAGAAAGAGACCCACTCACCTTCAGATCAGAGCTGAAGAGAAGACTAGGCTGGAGCAGTGCTTTTGCAAAGACCTTTAGAGCCACATCTCCCAGGCCTTTGGGGGCTGATGGTGTTCCCTTGGGGGCTGCTGGTGGGACCCTTTCCTCCGAATCCTCCAATTTCGCAGTGGGAAAGGAGCACACAAGACGAGCAAAAGGGTTTTTCGGTGTCTCTGGAAGGGAGTGGTGCTGGCTTCTTCCTTGCAGCTGCTTCAGGGTCCCTTGAATGAATGATGCAGAGAGGAAAACTCCAGTCCTTTGCTAACTTTTGCCAGCTGAGCTCCTGCCAAACTCCTTGTAAGGAAAGCTCCTAATGTTGCTGCTGCCGCCTTGCTTGGCTTGGATGAAGAGTTTCCCATCAGCCAAGAGGTAGAGGCCTTTCCTTCAGGACAAGTGACAACCACATACCCACAAATATATACAATGCTCAGAGGAGGAAAACCATTTCCCTTGGTTTCTTCTTTAAACCAAAACAATCACAGTGGCAGAGACATCTCTTGCCTCCTTTGCAAGTGGATCTCTGCTCAACCTGTTTCGAAACAGAAGTGGGCAAAGTGTGCTTCCCTTGCGATGCTACTGGACTGCAACTCCCAGCATTCCTCACCATCAACTGGGGAGGCTGGGAGTTGCAATCCAACAACATTTAGAGGTTTTTGCTTTTCATGCTCCTATTTTGGCACAACAAGAAAAGTGATACCTGTGTGTATGTATAATATTATTCCAAGGTTTGGGGATGCTTTACCCAAAGGATGAGAAAGAGTCTGTATGTGGACCACACAGAGTTGCAGTTCTAAACTAATTTGGTTCTGAGTAGATTTAGCAATGAGTGACTTTGACAATTTCCTTCCTAATATGAAAATATCTTTGAAAATGGTGAAGTTCAGTTTGGGACTTATTCTACATAAAATCTGTGCCTGATGGGGTTGTGTTGCACAGAAAAGCAGCATTTTCTGCTCCAAGGAAGTCATATTTCTGAATGTCATGAAGAATAAGTCCCAAAATGCAAAAGCTGGCCTAGGAAAGGCTCAGTTTTGGAGAGTCACAGGAGACACAGGGTTGGATGAATAGTTTGACTTTTCTTTCAGCAGCAGCTCCATTGGCACAATGTCTTTCAAAACGAAATGGCGACTGGCGATTGCCCTCTCAAAGGGGCAGAAAGTCCTCTCCAGATTTTACCCTGAACCTTTAGGGAACTATTCTGGCTGCTGAACCTATTCTTCAGGATAGAGCTCAGCACCTTGGTTAGCTGCAGAGTAAAACTTGGACTGGATTTATTGCCCCATTGACATGGATACCACCAGCCACCCCCAATGTTTTGATACATTTACTGTCTTTGCTGCATTGAATTATTAATTTTGATCCGTTCCCCCCACAAATCCAGCCAGGAAGCCTTATTCCAAAAGCATTCTATGCATGGAGGGATAACATTGCAATGCTATCACTTTACTTATGCAAATGGCATTCAGTGTGCGACCTCTTGGCACTTTGCTTTTGAACAAATAGGAGGAAGGATTATACTCATTCGACACAAAGAAGGATTGGGTCTTGTCAAATGGTCAGTTTGGGTAGATAAAAAGCAAGGAGGAGGCAGATTCCAAACCGAAACAAGTTTCTGACACATTTGCAGTTGGCCAAAAATGGAGCATGCAGACGATGAAAGAAAGGACTTTTTCTCCTAACATGCCATTAGTTTTATAGACTTGTGGCGACAAGTTGCTGGGTCAGAGATCACTCTGGACACTTTAAATTAAAGATTTCTGGACACTTTAAACAAAAGATCGGGCACATTCGGAAATGAGGTTGCCATCAAGACAACATCAGCTTATGGTGAACCTATAAATTAAAGACCTCTAGGTCATCCTATCATGAACAGCCCTTGCAGACTCAGGGCTGAAAGCAGGGGTAGGCAACCTGCGGCCCGCGGGCCAGATGCGGCCCGGCAAGGCCTTGGGACCGGCCCCAGCCCGGTCCTGCCGCCGATTGCCGCCGGAGCCTTTGGCCTCTCACGTGAGGGCGTGGCGCCTTTGGCCTATCAGGAGGAGGCGGCCAAGGGGGGGCAAGTGGCAGGCAAGGGGGGCAAGCGGCGGGCAAGGGGGGCAATTGTCTATAGAAGCCTCTGAAACATGCATTTATATTAACTTTTTTTAAAATCAGCAAAAAATTTTTGCGTGTCCTCCATTTTTAAAAAAAAAATGTCCTCCATTTGAAAATTTTGTCCCACATTTGTCCCTGTTTATTTATTTATTTAATTTTTTTAAAAAAAACAAAAATTCATTATTTATTTTTGGCTTCGGCCCCCCAGTTGTCTGAGGGACAGCAACCCGGCCCCCGGCTCAAAAAGGTTGCCTACCCCTGGCTGAAGTGTCTTTGATGGAGTCTATCCATCTGGAATGAGCTTTTCCTCCTTTCCTTCTGCCTCTTCCATTACCAGAGAGCACTAGTGCCTCACCAAACCTCAGATCCCAGGGTTTCATAAGGTAATGCATCCAAATGGAATAAATGTGCCATCACTGTATAGTGTGAAAGGGTGCTGAAACACGGAGCTGTTATCTATCAAACCATTTCCAAGCATGAAAATGCACATTCTGTACTTTGTCCCCATCTCATGGGATTCGACAGGATGTGAGCAGCACATACTTGGACACTTGGTTCCTTGCCCTGTGTTTATTTCTGCTTTTGCTGCACCGTGGCGTGCTTCGGACGGCTGCGCGGAAAGAGGCGCACGTTTCAAGGCATGTTGCCGTACATGTTTGCGAATGGTATGCACCCAAATGTGCTAGGATATGTGCTATTTGGGTTGTTTTAAATCTCCCTAAATATATGTGTCTTCCCCTCATAGATTGGGATAAGATTTCTCCCTCCAGGAATGAGTATGTGAATATTGCCCATTCCAGGGACTTGTGTGAATGTGGGAAAAGATGGAAACAAGTGGAGACAATGACAACAGGCATGCCCCCATCACACTCGTCTTGCTCAAACACCCCCAGGTTCTGGCAAAAAATCCACTTTCCCACAACACAACAGGCCAAACACTAGAATGTGTGACCTGACCGCAACCATAATAAAATTTCCTAGACTCGATAAAGGAAAGTAAGGAGAATACATCAACTTCCCTCCAGGGAGAAAGAGCTGGGCAGGTCTACTCTCACAAAAGGCAGTGCCCAGCAAAGAGTACCCAGAGATGTGTTTTCTTTGGGTGCATCTACACTGTAGAAATAATGCAGTGCATTATACAATGGAGGTACAGCACTTAAAGCGGTGTCAAACTGTATTAATTCTGCAGTGTAGATGCAGCCTGAGTTTGTTGGTCCCAGATGGTCAGACCAGAAGCCTTTTGATCTGTTTCCCATTAGAGGCTGTGAAGGGCATCTCCCTCAGGTCACACTCACCTTCAGCTGAAGGCAACCTCCAGTGATCTCTCTAGTCCCCTCCTGACACTTCTTTATTTAAGCTGCTGTCCGGCAACGAAGCCGAGCAAATGCTGACAATATCAGTTTTCAAACTGCCTTTGGAAAGACCCAGGGGCTGCTCTCATTCCCGGCTGCCCTGGTCACATGGACCACCCGCTATCTTTAGACGGAGGTATTTATATTGCAGAGTTTGCAGCTTCAGAAAGGCTCCAGCGGATGCAGAAAAGACACCATGCCGACACATCTCAAGGGTTTTCCATCCTGTGTAACACAGTTGTGGGCGATCTAAAGAGGAAGAAGAAGGGGTCCTGGTGACGGAAGGTCACCCTTGGCTGGGCCATGCAGTCGCAACGTGCCGAAAGAGTCGAGATCCATGTGGAAGAGGAATGTTTCTCGGTGGACAAGGGTCTCCTGGTGGAACATAGTGAATATTTCCGGGCTCTCTTCCAATCAGGCATGAGAGAGAGCACTCAGAAAGAGATCCAGATCCGAGATCTAAGCGCCATGGGGTTTTCTATCATGTTGAAGATCCTGGAGGGGGATTATCCTGTGCTGAGCTGTGAGGAGAACCTCAAGGCGGTGGAGTGTGCCTCCTTCCTACAGGTGAAAACCATGGCCAAGTACCTGATCTCATCCCTCAATTCGGACAACTGCATCATTCTCTACCAAGCTGCTGCCATTTTTGGCCTCCTGGACCTCTTCCACAGTGCGGCGCTATACATAAGAGATAGTTACACTGATCTGGAGGAGTATCTGGACTGCCTCTCTCCAGATCTTCTGGATTATGTCGAGTCCGTCATACCCAGCACTTTTGTGGCGGTGGGAGCTCACACACCCACGTTTGAGTTCTTGGAGGATCTCTCGCGGACCATCTGCTACCTGGATGAGGAGAACAATACCTGGAGGACCCTGTCCTGCTTGCCACTGACCGCCAGCACCTTCCTTGCTGGCATGACCACCCTGGACAACAAGATGTATATTGTGGGCGGTGTCTACGGATACAACAAGCAGGTGGTGGACCAAAGCTTTTGCTATGACCCAGAGACCAACAGCTGGAGCGAATTCCCCAGCCCTCAGCAGCTCCGCTACGATGTCACATTGACCGCCCAAGGGGACCACCTTTATGCCATTGGTGGGGAGTTTGAGAAGATCCCACTGAAATCCGTGGAGAAGTTCAATGTGTCCACCAACACTTGGAGCTTTGTCTCAGACCTGCCCCAGCCGGCCACTGCTGTCCCCTGCGCCCAAGCCATGGGACGCATCTTTGTTTGCTTGTGGAAGCCTCTAGATACCACCATCATCTATGAGTACGAGACTGAGAAGGATGAATGGATCCCTATCTCAACCCTCAACAGGTCTCAGAGCTATGGCCACTGCATGGTGGCTCACCGGGACAACCTCTACATCATGCGGAACGGGCCTTTCGACGACTTCTTGCGGTGTGTCATTGATTGCTACAACCTGACCACCATGCAATGGACCTCTTTGCCCGGGCAGTACATGAACAGTAAAGGAGCCCTCTTCACCGCCGTCATCAAAGGGGACACCGTTTACACGGTCAACAAGATGCTAACCCTGCTGTACACGGTGGAGGACAACGCGTGGAAGTTCAGAAAGGAGAGAGCCGGCTTTCCAAGGAGTGGTTCTTTACAGACCTTCCTCCTCAGGCTTCCAAGAACAGATCACAGCATTGCGACGTAGATCACATCTCTGCTTCTATGGATTGCTCAGAGCGCGACATCTCCTTTACCGTATCTGGATTCTGGATATTTCACTTTTCTTTTTTGGGGCCCTGGGGATTACAGTCAAATTGAACCCAAGATTGTGATATCAACCTTCTTTCAAATGAAGGCTCTTTGTACCTTTTAAGACAAAAGGATCTAGTTTTAGGGGTTATATTGGATGCTGCAGCAGAGGGGCATTCTCCTGCTCATGCCGCTGGCCTTGTGGTTTTGTGAGCCGAGCTCATTGGCAACATAACCCATTTGCTACAACCAGCATGCCCTTCGAATAGCCCAGTACTATTGAGGGGCAGCAGCTGAAGAAGACAGACCCATAGAGAACTGTATTGGCAAAAGGTATCCCCAAAGGTAATCAAGTCCAACCCTTTGCCAATATAGGAATCCCCAGTTGGTAGCCCCCAGTCCCCAGTAGGTAGTCATCCATCCTTTTCAAAATCTCCTACAGAGAGAGTTCAACACTTAACCATTGTTTCCCTGTCAAACAATTCTTACTGTAAGGAAGATCTTCCTAATACTAACTGAAAGCTAATGCTGGCCAGGAGATTTGAGTAAGGCATGGAAACCCATGGAGTGACCTTTGGCATGTCACACTCTCTCAGCCTCTGAGGAAGACAAGGCTAAACCTCTTCTGAACAAATCTGGCTGACAAAACCACATGATGGAGTCACCATAAGTCAGAATTGACCTGAAGGTACATAAAGGCAGTATAGAAGAAGACAGGTATCGAGTAGGAGATGCTTATTCTAGTGGTCATACCTCCAGAAGGAGAATCACACAGCCTTCCAGATGCTTTTGGATAGCAAGCCCCAACATCCCTTACCAGCATAATTGTAAAGTGAGGAAGGATGGGATTTACAGTCCAGCAGCATCTGGGCCTAATGATACCCAGCCCTGGTTTAGGTTCACCCATGGATGAACAGAGAAAGTTAAGTTCCCCTTCTTTCTCCATGTTGATGTTAATGCAGGGGATTCTTTTATTTTGAGTCATATCTTCTTAAAGATGCTGGGGATGTATTTTGGAGATGCAAAGTTTGAGTCCTGCCATAGAGTCCTGGGCATTCCCTGCCTCCTTTACTGAAGGTTAAAAAGGATTATGTGGACTCTAATTCTGAACACTGAGTCCTCCTGGCATTAATGTACACAATTTTTAGGGGAGGGAATATTTAAAGCCATTCAACCTTAACCACAAAGGCTGCAATTAAACATACAAACTGAATGCATTTTGATCATGTATATATATTTTTTCTTCCCAAAAATGACCCACAAGTTAAGCAAAGTGCAAGTCCTGTTGCACTGAACGGAACTTAAACCTACTTAAGTTATTGAAGTCATATTGGGTTTTTTTTTTGGGGGGGGGGGGAGAAATACTTCCCCATACAATATGTTTGGGGTCACCTCCTTGTATTATTACCTCTTGTTAACAGCTTCAATGATGTGAATGTCTGTTCATAGGTTTTATATTCCCAGTAATGCTATTTGAGTCAGGCTATAAATAGTCCCTCACCAGGGAATTTGTGGCTCCATAATAAACATGGACTGACTCAGATCCTGGGCTAAGCATGAAAAAGCATTTCTTTTTTTGCATTAAAACAATTCTGAATTCATTCCAGATGGTGCTGTTTTAATGAGCAAAGTTAATTCTCCCCAGCCTCAAATGAAACTGCAAAAAACACAAGCCCTGCTTTTTCCAAATCTACTTCTATACTCATGTATAGAAGTCATTATATCAGAGAGGAGAAATAACAGATCAAGAATGATCAAATTACAATTACTGAAGCCTTAACTTTATTTCTCTTTCACTTCTATGCTGCATTTCTCCAAGACTGCAGAACACTAAAAGATAAAGCAAAGCAAATGAAATCTCTCTCGCCTTCGAACTAATACTGCCTGTCTGTTTATTAAATGCCAGCCACTGAAGACCGTAATTGTTTAAAGACGTTCCCATGATAGAACCTGAACACAGGCAGGTTTTTTTAGGATTTTGAAGGAAATGTCATATCATTTCAGAGCTTGCAAAATAAAAGCTTCCATTGGTCACCAGACGGAAGAAACAAACCCATTTGAATACCATATATACAGTACACTATGTCCAGGAACATATATGAGCCTCAACGGAGGTTGTTAAAGTTAAAATACATCAGAGCACTGCCTGAAAAAGATTGCAACGTTAAAATAATAACCTTATGCTACAAATGCATCTTGAAAGTGGACTACTTAATCTGGTTCTGTTTTCAGGGTGTGCCAATTTGTGTGCAGACAGATGCAACACCGCAGACTGCAAAATATGGATTCATGTTATATCCTACAGCTTTCTACTAGGTTTGAGTCAAGCCAAGGCTGTAATGCAACCAGAACCGATTTGCACAATGACTCTACTTCTGTCAATGTTTGCTGCCACAATAAGTGGGGATGGTAACTAATTTATATGCTGCTTTTAAGAAAAGGTAGAAAAATCCACCCAGACAGGTATCCCAGTGTTCATGAAATAGCATTTCCATGTTCAGAGACATTATACTTCATAGTGTCTGGCCATCAGTGCCTTGTTCATGTACTTCCCAGTGGCAACCAGTTGGACGTCACTGGAAACCATGTGCTGGATTAGATAGAGTTTTGCTGGTCCAGAAAAGTTTTTAGTTGGAACTTGGAAGTAGGACCCCAAAAGCTGCACATGTGCCTCCAGCTAGTTCTTAGAACTGGCAAAAAGGTTGCTTGCTACAGAGAAAAGCGAGGTTTATTGGGTTCGCGTCATGAGCTCTTCAAGGGCCAGGTCTCTGTGGTTCTCACACAGCAGGAGGACTTCTTTGATGTCGGCTTGTTGGAAGCCCATGTCGTTGAACTGCACCAGGAGGTGAAGAAACTCCGTGGCCTGAAATTCAAAGGAAGCAGAGGTAAAACAAACACCCGCCTACACACAACACTCTCAGTGACCCACAAGAACACACAGATCAGAAACCTGTTGGTATCATAGGGGTTATTCAGACAGTGTAAATAATCCTGGTAGAACCTGGGTCGAATCTGTGTTGTTCACATGAATTGTGAATGCTACTGATCAAGGTCTTTGAGGGAGGGGGCTGCCAAACACCCTCCAAAACCTGGGATAACTGAACTCATGGTTTGCTTTGCTTAAGATTTACATTGTCAGCTATGTGAATAACCAATGCGGACAGAGCCGGGATAAATCTTTGCATGTCTTGAACATGTTTTGAATACATCTGCATCATTGACTCTGTCTTTGCAGTGCTAACCTGTGTGAGCAACCGAACGCACAGAAATGCAGTTCCAATAAAAAAACAGTATAAACAATGAATTGGGAATGCATGAATGAGAATATTTGCATGGTTGCACTGCAAAACAAAATGTGTGAATAACCCCTCAGATGTATCTAAGTTCCTCTATGGATACGATGGGACTTTTTTTGTCCACATTCGGTTCATGTTTGTGGAAGCAGAGTTGCACATGCGGTCCCATTGTGCATGTAGATGTGCAATTGGTTAGTCATCCAGTTTTCCCATTATGGGGTTTTATGAATTGGCATTGACCTTTCCCCCCTCTCCCTCCATCCTGATTATATCACATAGAAAGCAAAGACATTCAGTAATGTCTTCTCAGACAGTTGGGTCCTCACCTTCTTCTCAGAGTTCTGGAACATTTCCATGGCTTCCTCCACCTGCGCCTCTTCATAACCTTGTATCAGAAGTTTGTCGCAGGCACTGAGGTAGCTGAGAAACTGTCATGGGGAAGCAGAAGAGGGAGGATGGAGTTAGTTAACACAACGTGTTTCCATCAAGATTCATGGTCATGAACCATGCCACCCACTCTCCATTAGCCTACATAAAATCCAAACTACTGGGAGTAAGAGTAAATTCTACTACTGGGAGCTGTTGGTCACAGCAAACAGACTGAGACAATTCACACAAATCAGCAAGAAATTCCAAGGCAAATCAGTGGGAGAGTTGGTTGTCAGACTCAAGATTGCATTTGGAAGTTAGGTTCAAAAATCCTCATTCAGCAATGAAGCTTGTTGGGTGACCTTCAAGCCATCATCTTATGGCCTAACACCCCTCACAGGGCTGTTGGGTGGGCAACCATGGGAAAGGAGAACCATTCATGAAATAAAGGACTCCTCAAAAGAGATAAATCAAGAGATTTATCTTTTAAAATTCTCTCTTCTTCCCTGTTCCCTTTGGAAGAGAGAGGACAAATTTGGAGGCTTCAGAATTCAAGTGTGCACTTGGACATTCTTCCTGATATAGAGGGGAAGGGTTTCTTCCTCTACTGACCTGCCCCAAGCTTTGTTTCCCGGTCTTTTGGAGCGCAAGGATCGCCCGGCGTATGGGGTAGCCCAAGGCTAAAACTGGCTCAATGAGGTCACGCTCTTCTTGGCTGAGGGCCGAAAGCAAGTCTGTTGTTGAATCCAGATTAGCTTTGTGGGAACCAAGCGGTCGTTGGATGCCAGGCAGAGGCGGCAGGCAAGAATAAGGGCTCAGGGACTGGGAAAATCAATAAAAAGAAAGAGGGTGCATAATGCTGGTTAATGGGCAAGCCTCACTGCAAGAAGGCTGGTATTTTCACATCCAAAAAACAGACCCAGGGGGTAGCTATGTTGGCCAAACAGCAAAGTACATGATCATGCAAAATCCACAGAACAGTGATAGCAACTAAAATGCACATTATACATGTTGCAAGACGCCAGTGGAGCTGCGAAAGCTTGCCACATGTATAATCTGCATTTTGCTTAGTCCAAAAAAGGCATCACTGTTTTGTGGATTTTGGATGATGTTTATACTTTGCAAGAAGGCTGGTACTTCAAGAGAATTATATAGTAATGCATGCAGGAATGGTGGACACTGAAAAGCAATGCTTCTCATCCTTGCCTCGGCAAAATTAATTGAGACAAGACTGCAGGACATGCCAAGAAAGTCCCCTTACATGGAACTATTTCCCATTTGGTTTTCTGACTTTCCTCCTCTTCCAACATCCTGTTTTTAAATCTCTTTCTGAGGCATTAATTAAAAAATGGGGTGACCCTTGCTTGGAACAGAATGCCTCCAACCTTTATTATGTTTCCAGGGTGATGACAAAGGATGAGATAACAAAAACAACAATAAGAACAACAACAACAACAGGGACTGGGAACATGCACATTTAAAAAAGAAGAAGAAGCACAATTTAATATTAAAAATAAACAAGTTAAAGCAGACTCATATTACTGTTGTTATGGGATATGTTTGATGCGTAGCTGATATGTTTCCTTCTGTGTAGTCTTTTAAACGGGGAGATGCACTTGAGTGATTTTTCCCTCTCCTTGGATTCAACTTTGGCTCAAACATAAGTTTTGAGACACTCTATTTTAATTTTTTAATCATATATTTTTATGATTGAAGTTGGTTTTCTCATTTGCAGATCAGGCCGAGAGCCAAAGAGTGCGAGACCAAAAATACCAGCATATTCTAGGTCTAGTTTGGTGCTCCAGATGTTTTGGACTTCCCGATTGTTGGCCAAACTGGCTAAGACCTCTGGGAATTGAAGCCCAAAACACCCGGAGGATCAAAGTTTGGGAAACACTAGGTGAAAGCTCTTATTACTAAACCTTGGTTTCAAACTTTAAAAATGGGAGGGCAGGAAAAGCTTTAGGAAAGCTAAAGCTGCATCCACACTGGAGAAATAATCCAGTTTGACCCTGCTTTTACTGCCATGGCTCAGTGCTATGGCATTCTTGGAATTGTAATTGGATTCAGCACCAGTATTTCTCCAGTGTGGATGGACTCTCAGAAACCACCAATGGATAGCATCACAGGGAAGGAGGAATGCACATCTGGGGAAATCCAGAGGCCACACTGGAGCCTTAGGAGGACCAGGTTTTGACTGCATCTCTCTTTTTGCACACAAGTCTGAAATCTTGTAATTGTGAAAAGAGGAAAAAATAGAGAAAACAAAAGAAAAGTTGCTCCTTACCGGGATTGTAGGCTTGTGCTTTTGGACCGGAGGGACCACCCCTGCAGCGGTCAGTGGCCTTGGGCTACAACATGGAGTAGATGGTGGCGTGGGAGTTAGAGTCCCCATCCGGGATAGATCCGAGGAAGGTCCATATCTCAGATTTCGGCTGCTCCGGGAGCGTTGATGGAGAGAGAAAGCTCTGGAGGCCAAGGTGGATTCTGTTGAGGTTCGGTTCAGAGGGTGCATGAAAGCAGCCAACTTTTTCTTGGCTCCTTCCAACTCATTCTTCATGCTTCTGAACAAAAACATGGACTGCCGCTGTTTGAGCAGAGGTGGCTTTGGACAGTCGCTCTCCACTGGGGTGGACAGTGGCCCCGGGGAAGTCTTTGGTCTACCCTGGGGAAGACTTAGGAATCGAGGCAAGGTGTTGGGAATGGGATTGGCGTCATCAGACGGAGGTCTTTCTTCTCCATCGCTTTCAGCGGAGGTGGTTGAGGAAGGCTCCTCGTCTTCTGAGCATTCCTCAGGATGGAAGTCCTCATCCACCTGGTCAGTCGACTGGTTTTGGTTCCTAAATGTCTCAGCTGCAGTGACCAGCCTCACACATCTCCGGACTGGTGCCATACCTTTGACTTTGTTGCCAGGTGCTTTGTCACCATCAGACAGGTTTTCTTTGGAGTCCACCAGCAGCAACCAACAAGGAGGAGCTGTTGGGACAATGTCAGTGGTCACTTGATACCAGCGAATGCCTTCCCGAGAGGCAGAATCTATCCAATAGAGCACTTTCTTCTCCAAAGAAAAATCATGCTGTTGGAATAAAAGAAAGACAGTTAGTATCCCCCTTAGCCTAGCTAAGCAGATATGGAAGACCAGGAACCTATAGTCTAACTATTTTACAACCAGACATACCACAAGATGAAAGCAGGAGGTGTGTATGTGAAGATGGAAATAGGTGCACAAGGAGTAATATGGGCAAAACAATATTATTGTTGTTATTACTATGACTGCTGTAATACCAACATATGAAAGAAAGCAACTTACCATTGTGCACATGAGAATATCAGAACAGTTGGGCATCTCGAACTCAGGCGCATGCACAAAGTTTTCCTCTCCCATGGAAGCATCTACAAAGCTTATGGTCATTTTGAAAGGGACGTCTTCCAGGAAATTCATGGTTCTGCTTGTTATATAGGACTCTAATAATAAATAAATATATAAGAAGAGGTTGATTTGATGAGTTTTTAATTTTTTAATTTGGTGTCTTCTGAACAGTTTTGGCTGTGATTTGAGCATTGGACTATGACTCTGGAGACCGGGCTTTAAATCTTAGCTTAGCCATGTAAACCCACTGGGTGACACTGGAGGAAAGTCACACTCTCTCAGCCTCAGAGAAAGCAAAGGGAAACCTCCTCTGAACAAATCTGTCCAAGAAAGTCTTGGCTGAAAAGTGTTGAAAAGACAAAACAGTTTGACAATAATTTGTTGTTGTTGTGTGTCTTTAAGTTGTTCCCGACTTATGGCAACCCTATCAGGGGGTTTTCTTGGCATGTTTTCGAAGAGGTTTGGCAGGTTTCTGCAGAAGGGGGGTCTGCCATTACATTCCTCTGAGGCTGAGAAAGTGTGACTTGCCCAGGGTCGCCCAGTGGGTTTCACGGCTGAGCTGGGATTTGAACCCTGGTCTCCAGAGTTATAGGTCCAAAACACACCACAGGAATAATCCAGTCTGAGACTGCTTTAACTGCCCGGGCTCAGTGCTAGGGAATCCTGGGAACTGTAGTTTATAGTGGCACCAGAGCTCTCTGTCTCGCAAAATTACATTTCCTAGCATTCCCTAGCATTGAGCCAGGGCAGTTAAAGCGGTCTCAAACTGGAGTTTGTTTTGGACCACAGTCCAATGCTAAAACCACTATGCCATGCTGACTCCATTATCTGTATAATACATATATTAATTGTATATTATCTCTATAACCCACTACAAAAATTATCCAAATCAATGCTAGCAAAACAAATGGGAAGGGGCATAATAGTTAGGCCTTATGTTTAATTAGGATTCCCAGAGATATTTCCCCCACAAATGCAACTGGATTAAAGTGTTCATAACGTCAGCAATGGTGTTCTTGACGGAAGAAGGCTAATGCCAAGATTGGCTCTCCTGGTGCTATATAAAGGGGAAGGCAGATAGATAGGAACCGGCTTTAGTGTCCGGCACGTGGACCTCCAGTAATACCTTCCGCATGCCGTGCTTTTTTGGGACCTTGCCAAGGATCAGGTCATCTGCTGCTATGAGGTGAAAGACACTTCTCCCACGCGAGATAAGACATACACAACAGTTGTGATACGTGTGTAGAGGGGGGAGTGAGAAGACCGGGCAGAAGCAAGCTATAAACACTGAAGCATACTTAAACCAAAAAGAACAACCACAAATTCAATCTAGACAACTAGGAAATAGAAATAAAGGATCCCCATATCTAGGGTCAAACATTGACCAGAATGGAGACTGCAGTCAAGGAATCAGAAGAAGACTACAAATAGGAAGGGCAGCTATGAAAGAACTGGAAAAGATACTGAAGAGCAAAGGCATACAACTGAGCACTAAAGTCAGAATCGTTCAGCCATCATGTTCCCAATTACTATGTACAGATGCGAGAGTTGGACCAACACTGCTCCCCGACACAAAGAACTGACAGCTACAAAAAGGCAATACCTACCACAACAGTTAAGAACACTATTGAGAAATTAGGTGTAATAGAGTCAGCATTCTGTATCCGCAGATTCTTTATTGGCAGATTCACTACAGCTTGACAATATTCAGACACATAAATCCCAAAGAGCAAACCTTCATTTTGCCACTTTATACAAGGGACAGCATTTTACTATGCCCTCGTATTTCTTAGGACTTCAGTATCCCTGGGTTTTGGTATCCACAGTGGGTCCTGGAACCAAACCCCAGCAGATACCAAGGACCCACTGTTTATGTTGTAGCTCTTATCTAAATATGAGTTCTGCAAAAGTGAATGCTTCAGTGACACATTGCTATTTAGTACACGTAAATGACACATTACCATTTAGTACACCTAAAAAGTGAACACTTTAAAGACACAATACATTTAGCACACATGATTACATACAGATCCTATGCAACATTAAGCTTACCTTAGAAAGGAATCATCCAGCTACTTGTTGGGCAGAAGTCTGGAGGATCTTGCTGGCTGTCTTGTCTATACTAGGATTTTAAAGTGTTTACACAAGATGTCAGGTAAGCGCCTGGCTCAGTTTTCTAAAGCTGATTATCAGGGCTTCTTGAGAGGTTAAGCTTGTATTACCTCCAAGAGAATATGACGCTCAACTACGTATGCTAAAGAAGCCATTTTTATCAATGGGCTTGCTGTCTTAAATGTAATGCAATGGAGTTCCTACAGAACGTACGTGGGCTATTCTGTTCAGTTACTATAAAAAGCCTGGGGTGGAGGGAGAATACTTTTTAGGTTTTACCTATAGGTTTGCAAAGTAAAGATTTCCTATTAGTATTCATCACTGTTTCTGTAAGTAAGGCATCATCACAACTCCCAAAGCTTCCACCACCTTTTAAAAATGGGTACAAAATCATTAAGAAAAGTAAAGTCCAAAACGACTCAACCATGTGAAATGTTCTTTTATTTATTTTTAAATACAAAATGTTAAACAGCAGAACGTGAGAATTAAATAAAACCACGAACAACTGATATGTTTTTGACATTACAAAACTTTTGTTTCAAAGGAGAAAATGGTATTTGTAACGAGTATTTCAAGTAAACAGGTCTAGCTGTTGCTATGTAAGAGTGACACTCGAGCATTTGACAAAAGCTTTTTCATTTAACACCAGCCTAAACTTTGGCAATGGATATGAACTTTTAAACTGACACAGATATCGTCAGCTACTACCTCTTCTCAAATACTTTGCTGAGCATTTTACATATGTTACTGTGAAGTATTTAAGTGGAATTTGCACCCACAAAATGGCAATACTGCTATTAATTCTAAATTTACTCTAATTTACTGCTTTGTCTTTTAAAAGCACTAAACCAAACTTGGAAGGAGGTGACAATTACTTACGTCTCTCATTTAATTCACTATACATAACGCCAAGGTAACTGCAGAGGACTTAATTGTTTTTAAATAGTGTCCAACCCTGATACTCCCCACAAAAAAAAAACTCTCCCATCCTACAGCTGTAACTTGAAAACTTGGATATAGTTCCAAAGAGCTCACTTGCAGTCTTTGGTGTTGTTTAAAAATCTCTGATTTCCCATGCCATAAACTCAATGCTTCTGAGGAAAGATATCTTATTGTTAAAGTGCACAGCTGCACTACAGACAATAACATACCTCTAGTGGCATACCATTTATGATGAATGAGAAATTAAAACATGAGAAGATCTGAGACAGGTCTCTCTGGCGCTTTTAACAATCAGCACCACACTTCTGCATTTGATCGCTCATGAGCTGCTATTGTTTTGCATTCCAGTGGGACTTCAAAGACATCATCTTACAGCTGTGGCCCAGATATCATTTGAAGGTGGAGTGGGAAGGACCCATCCTGGTGCGATACAATGTCCTTCTGGGTGATCTGCAGGCACCAAGTACCGATCCCATTCATGCCTTGAACAGAAAAGCAACAGGCAACATATTTAGCATCACGTTCAGTCCTTGTCTGAAGGTTTTATCCTGAAAACTCAA
The DNA here is from genome assembly GCF_019175285.1 of Sceloporus undulatus. NCBI lineage: Eukaryota > Metazoa > Chordata > Lepidosauria > Squamata > Phrynosomatidae > Sceloporus > Sceloporus undulatus. The sequence goes on along the minus strand of NC_056527.1, from coordinate 167,601,086 downwards.
GTTTTGAACTACAAGGTATGCAAGGAATCCTGGTATTCAGGCGTTTGGTTGGAGGCAGAGAGCAACGTACTGTGGACATATCTGTAGGAAAACAGTACTTACTTTTCTTCTACTTTACAGAAAAGAAAGCAAATGTGAGATTAAATAGGTGAGGAAGAAAGACTCACCAAAGCATTCCCTTGACCTTAGTGATTCCAACAAAAGGTTCTACTGCCATTAATAAATAGTTTTGCTATCTGCAAGCTGTTCCCAGTCAGAAAACTAGCTGTTCTAATACGTTTCTAATCAGAATGCATCTTGCATAATTAAGCGAAGGCAACTGAAGGTAGGGAAGAGGTTTCAAAATGTGGAATTACTGCTACATAAAAGCACAAAACCTTCCAAACTGTTTTACTTACTGTAATGAGGCTCACTCTTACCTGATCTGGATGAGAGCTGGCACAGAATATTCAGCTTGCAAATAATACTGGGTAAAGGGTTCCAAAATGTGAGCAAGGGGAAATTCATCTGCAAAACACAGGCAGTAATTAAGAACACACATCCAGATACAGAAACAGGAGGCAGTATTTCTTAAATGTCATCCCAGAAGTTGAAGTCATAAGTTATTTGCTATGAGTATTCTCAACCCTACTTTTAAACAGAGTTACTAAAGAGTTGTGACTGGAGATCAAGGAGATAAAGGAAATAAATGAAAATACTGAGAGGAAGTGGAGTGGGGAAGAACAGTTCTTATCATTTGTATCTTAGGCCCCATACAGACAGGCCAAAGTGCTTTAGGTCACTTTGGAGGTATGCTGTTTAAATGATGCATGCGTACTAAGAGTCCAGAAGCCGCGCCAAAGCCATGATCCAGTCCTAAGGACTAGAGTGCAGCTTTGACACAACTTCTGGACTCTTATTACACATGCATCATTTAAACAGCATACCTCCAAAGTGACCCAAAACAGCTTTATTTTGGCCTGTCTGTACAGGGCCTAAGTATCTTTGCAATTCAAATAAAAAAGCTTTACATATACTCATAATAGGGGTTCCTAATTAAAGCAGAATTAATAACCCTGCATTCCAAATGTACCGTCATCTATCCCTGTCCCCCAAAACCTTCATCAAAGTGCTGAAAACTACCTGGCTCTCCAAACAGCTTGGAGTCCATCTCCCGCTTCTGCTGCAGGAGCTTCTCCCTTTCCTTCCTTTGCTTCCTCTCCAGGTCTCTCTTCCTCTCCTCCTCCTGCTCCCCTTCCAGCATCACACGCAAAGCACGCTCTTCCGCTTCATAGAGTTCGGTGCGCTTTTTGATTAAGGCCCTTAAGCTCTGGACCTCGTTTTCAAAGGCCTCATCTGCAGAAGGAGGCGGACAAACACCTGTAGCCAAAAATAAACACAATGAAAGAAAACAAAGTAAATTTACCCATTGCTCCCGAATCCCAATGTCATGAGTAGCCTTTATTTCTAACATTCTTTTCAGTTCTGAGAAGCCTCTTGGTTCTTTCCATAAAGTATTTAAATATATGCACATACGGTATAACAATCTTAGGCACATGACAGCCTCTCAGCCTCAGGGGAAGCCAATGGCAAACCTCCTCTGAACAAATCTTGCCAAGAAAACCCATGATAGGTTCACCTTAAGGTTGTCACAAGTTGAAAACAACTTGAAGGCACACAACAACAAATGTAACCAGAGTGCAAGCATCCCTCAAAACATAAAAAACATTTTGCTAGATGGCATCCCTTCACATTGAAAGCCGTGTATAATGCGGGCGCACTGTACTTGCAACGGGGGTTCAAAACACACTACAGAAATAATTCAGTTTGAGACTGCTTTAACTGCCCTGGCTCAGTGCTAGAGGATTCTGGGAACTGTAGTTTATTGTGACACCAGAGCTCTCTGACAGAGAAGGCTAAAACTACAAAACTACAGTTCCCAGAATTTCCTAGCACTGAGCCAAGACAGTTAAAGTGGTCTCAAACTGGATTATTTCTGCAGTGTGTTTTGATCACAGGTGGCCATGATTCCTTGGTCCAGAGCTAATCTCAGTTTACCTTTCCTCCCTGCTGCTTCTTTCCTGAGCTTCCTAAGCTTTTCCAAGCCGCGCAGGATCTCCGCCATGCGCTTCGTGTCCGCTTGCTTCTTCCTGACTTCGGATAAGACGCTGTCCGCGGCGGCTTTAAGCTCCTTTTCCTAAATGAAGGAAAGTGAGACGTACGAAAGTCAGGGATACAAAACCGAGAGCTCTGCCAAGAGTCAAAGCTGCAAATATGGAGGGATGAGTGTGTGTGTATGTATGTATGTGTACTCTGTATGTGTGTGTGTGTGTGTGTGTGTGTGTATATATATATATATATGTCTCACTCATCCCTTTATACTTGTGGCTTTGATTATTCATTTAATATGTCCCCTCTCTTAGTATCTAGGTCCTCCAGTGCAACTCTATGGTCAACTTTAACTAAAAGTTGCCCTGAAAGACCTAGAGATTCCTAGAGAGAAGACTCTACCAGACTTTGGTTGATATGTTCAGTTGACTAATCAATACACTTGTTGTTGTTACTAGGCCTTTGTAGCTCCTCCAGCGCAGTCCTATGGTCAGTGTCTGTCAGATGTCGACCATAGAGTTGCCCTGGAGGACCCAGAGATTCCTAGAGAGGCGTCCTCTCAGGTCAAAGCATGGTGTTTTTGTTAAGGGTGGTCTGTCCATATTGACAACGGGGGTCTTGTGCCCCTAACCCTTGGGAATATGGAGGGACGAGTGTATTTTCTTTCTCCCAATATAGGGGCTCAAGTCCCAGCATCCGGGTGCCACAGGGTTTGTGGGGATGCTGGGTCTTGTAGTACACTCTGATTTCCCGATGCTTCCAAAAGCAGCTCGGGGCAGAGCTTTGTGTTCGGGGCCCTTTCAGAGGGAGAGCCAGGGCCTTCGCACCCGGTGCCGGTCCTCGACCTCCTGGGCCCGCCTGGCCCTCCATCGCTCGATGCGGGCCTCCTCCTCGGCCACGCGGGCCTCCTCTTCTTGCCGGGCCGCCCGGGCTTCCTGCCTCCTCCGCCGGCGCCTCAGCCTCTTCTGGCGGCTCTTCTCCAGCCGACGACGGAGCTGCGCTAAAGGAGGAGAAGGAGAAGTCTCCCGCAAAGGAGCCACTGTCCTCCGCAGCTCCGCCATCCCCGCCTCGGCCTCGGCCACCTCCCCGGCCTCGGCCTCGTCGTCCCTCCGCCGCCAGGCTCCGCAAAGCGAAGCCACACGGGCCACCAGCCGAAGCGCCTCGGAGGCCAGGAGCCCGGCTTCGTTGGGGCCGAAGCGGAGGGGGGCTGGCGGGGCTGGCTTCGGAGGAGAAGCGCGGCGCTGGGCCACGAAGCGGCGGAGCCATGCCTCGTCCTCGCTGCTGCTGCTGTCGCCGCTTCCCCTCGGGCCGCTACTCGAGGCCGAGGCTTCAGGCCTCCATTGGAAAGGAGGAGGCCGCCGCTCCTGCTGCCACGGAGGAGGGCCGGGGAGCTGAGGCGGGAATGGAGGCCGAGGAGGCGGATAAGAGGGAGAACCGAGGCCTGGGAATGGAGGGAAGGCCGGGGAAGGAGGGAACGCCTGAGGGGGCACCGGAGGAGGAGGCGGCGGCCCTTGGAAGTGTCCCCGCGGGAAGCAGGGCAGCTGAGGCGGCCCCGAGAAGCGAAAGGGCGGCGGCGGTTGCTGGGACATACTCCTGGCAGGAAAGGCCTCGCAGCTGAGGCCTAGGCCTCGATTTCTTCCCCTCAGACTGCTGCACTTCCGGTTTTGTTCCGAAACTGACAGCGCCCCCTAGTGCTTTGGAGGAGAAACCGCGTCGCTGCTGTGTTTCTTGGTTGCGAGGATTGTTTTTAGGACTTTTTTTTTTTTAGGACCCACAATTCCCGGCTGTTGGCCAAGATGGCAGGGGCTTCTGGGAGTTGAAGTCCACCAAAGAAAAAAACCACCACCTGGACAATTGGACTGAAAAGACAAGGTTTTGGCTCTCAGTCTCGAGAAAGACCAGAATCAAGAGTGAAGGAAATGAACGCCACTCAGAGTCAAGGGATTCCCCCACAGGGAACGGGTTACTCATGAAATAAGACACACATCTACCCCACATAGATATCCCCCCCACAACACTCCCCACCATTAATACGGAAAGAACCACTTCTTCCCAAACAGCAGCTTTGATATTTGCAGCTTCATTATTCTCTCTAGGAACATCTAGGTCTTCCAGTGCAACTCTATGGTCAACTTGAATGGAAAGCTGCACCGAAAGACCTAGAAATCCCTAGAGAGGACTCTACTAGGCCTTTGTAGCTCCTCCGGTGCAACTTTATGGTCGATGTGTCGGATATTGACCACAGAGTTGCACTGGAGGACCTACATATTCCTAGAGAGGCGTCCTCTCAGGTCAAAACATGTTTCTGTTTCTGCGTTTCAAGCAGAAGAGGTATTCCGACCGAAGGAGAGATTTCCAAAGTGTTTTTGAACCTTTATTTCCAGATTCACAGGGGTCTTGTGCCAACCCTAGTGAATGTGGAGAGACAAGTGTATGTATGTGTGTGTCTGTGTGTGTATATATATATATATATGTGTGTGTGTGTGTGTGTGTATACACATATGTATGTGTACAGACATACACAGAGTATTACTCCACACACTTCCATGCCACCACAGCTGCAGGTGAAAGTCTGGAAGAATAAATTCTTCCATAACGCAGCCACGCTGCCCCCCAAAATCCAGAATTTCACGCCAACAAAAATGCCAAAGGGTCACAGTTAACTGGTTTGGAATAAGGCTAAAAACCAAGCAGCACAGCTACTCTTCAATGACTCCCAGCCCTTTGGGAGCCAAGTTGATTCTGTGGATGAACACGGTCATCTTAAATCAAAAAGTGAGCAGGAACCCAACCTAACAAACTTAAGACACACCCGACACAAAGGAAACATAGATGTATGTACAGAGTTTTAATTCCAGAAATCAAAAAAAGTACAAGTCCTTTTGTGTTGTTGTTTTACAAATACTGTACTAAAGCATCGAGGGGACTGTGAAAGAAAGCAACCTTTGCTTCGCTAGAAGTTCTTAAAATGAACAAGACGCAAGACCGTAGTCTAAGCTTCATCACTTAAATAAGGATTTTGTGCAAACAGTCACAACTGATCACATGGGAAAAAATAATAGTGTACAGTTACGTATGTTATTTTCGTTTACCTCTTAAAACTTTGTAAGAAGGAAGGCTGGGAAAATATCCTGCACCAAAAAATTGATGCATGAGGAGGTTTCCAGTATGTTCATTAAAAGTACTATATTAAAATACTGGCATAGAATTCTAAATGTTCTATGGCCTATTTCTCCCTGTAAACCTTTATTCCCTCGAAGGAAGGTGCGGCAAGTTCCTGGTTTACTTGTTCTCATATAAGATCCATTCCCCCCTTCTACATAGAATTAAAGTGAGTAAATATTAGTGAAGCCTTTGGTAATACACCCAATTACTCAACGCACTGCTTTAGTAAAGTGGTGCAAGATGTTCTAAAACCATAATTCAAGAGCTATTCACTTGGGAGGGGTTCTGCCTGTTTCTATCTACTTGCTATGGAGTTTGTGGACCTGAAATAAACTGCCCTTGTCTTAAGATGCTGACAATCCAGTCTCCAAAGGCAGTTTCCATAATAAAGGTAACAATGCACTTCTAGCACCCACTGCGTTTCAAGAAGAGATGAGCCAAATGGTTTCCCTTTAACCATTCTAGTGCATTGTGTGTCTATGTGTGGGACTTATGTGAGGCCCAGTACCTCCCCAAAGACCCTCCAATTCTTACCTTTTCCACAATGATTCACTTCGTTTACAGCCCTGGCACCATCTTTGGATTGAAAAATCTCACCACTAACCCTTCCCTTGGTCTAAGGAAGGGTTGTGCCAGGCAACCGATCAAATTTGTATCATGCAATTAGAACAAAGAAGTTCAGCAGCCTCCTAAATGGGGTTTGCTTGTACTCAAGACTGTCTATACTTAACCAAACCGGCTGCATAACTATACCATTGTTACAAGAGGGCCATGGTATCAATTGCAGCTGGCCCAGGCTGAGAAGAGAGGTTGCCAACAGAGTCCTGTTGACATCAACTGAAATATCTTGTATAATGGAGGAAGAACATGCTGCAGGTCACAGACGCACATGTGTGCGTTATGTGCTTTTATCTCTGCAGCACTTCCAGTGTGTAAAATAAAAGAGGCCCCTAATTGCCACTTTGAAGATCACCAAGGAGAGACTGTCTGTGGAGAAAGTGTTTATGCAACTTCCCTCAATCCCAACAGCATTTTGGCTCAGGAGTAAAAAAGAAAAAGAAAAAAGCTTACTTGTGTTTGTTTTTTAACTGAACAAAATGTAGTATACAATTCGTTTCTGAATAATACATTGCTGAAGTCCGAGTGTTGGAAAAAAATCAATGTGATGTTACGAGAAATACATGATCTGCTTTCCATTAGCGTTTTCTGACCATGTACTGCATTGGGGAGAGATCCAATGTTATCCCATCGGCGGCAAAAGCCAAGTGTGGTCTTAGAAGAATAAAAGGAAAACATTTAAGTGCGTTTCCTGCAGATCGTTCTGACAGTGTTTTAATTGTTTGCAGCGTCGGCTTGCCGAGCCCAACTTTCCTCTTCTACTCCTGAGTCATATTCTTCTTCTGAAGCATCTTTAGTTGGAGCTCTGTGATGAAAGATAGTTAGGATCAAATATTTTAAGTAACGAGCAGAACAGAAAAGCTATTCTGGAATGCAAAGAATGTGGACATTGAGGCTGGGATCCAAAGAGGTGCTCAGTCTCATCTACAGAGTTTCTGTAGCTTGATTTTTTTTACACTTATCTCTGTACCATCTTGCTGCTTAAAATCACAGGTTATATTACATAATATAATGCTGCCTATTGTTCTAAGACGTTAATAAGATCCACATTTTCATTACATCTTTTGTTATCCTGCTCAAAAAAACCATATGTTGCACAGCTTCCAATGGCTTGAATAACCTCCACAAAAAAAATGGTCCCAGTGAATTGTATCAAAGGAGCACAGAATGTCTTTATAGAAGGTACAGCAATGTGTGGCCCTCCAGATTTGGTGGGACTTGCAAACTAACATCTGATGGGCCAGAAGTTGTTTCCAACCCACATTTGCTATTACTTTCCATTTACAGAATGTGTTAAATGCCCAGTGTCACCCTACTGTGAGCAGCATCTACTCAAACATCTACAAAAACATAACCACAGAGTTCTGAAGGATCCTAACTGTGAGAAGTCTTGCCTGACTTTGCAATCAATCTAATGCAGTGCTGGAAACTGAACATTACCTGATGTATCCGGGGTCTTTTTTCCCTTCCACAACATCTTTGTCAACCTCCACACATACAATGTCAGAATTGGGTACTTCAAACATAGGCTCCAGCAATAACTTTTCCTACGGGAGAAGGAAAGAAAAGGCACCAAAGTTTTCTTCATGGAGGTTTGCACAATTACTGTGAGGTGGCATGCCTGCTAATGGATGGTCTACCAGGAGTCCTGTCTGGGTTTTGGATTCCCACTCATTAGAAATTATATCACAATGCTGCTCCCTCAGCCAGAAATACCCTTAATATCATCAGTGAATTATCTTCCTTCTAGAGGAGTAATATGTACTCATATTTTGTTTTACAAAGTTGCCTTGATGGCACAATGGTTCAATGCTGGTACTACAGCCACAACGTTGTAAATTCAATCCTAGAGGAAGGCTCCAAGGTCCACTCAGCCTTCCATCCTTTTATAGGTCAGTAATATGAGTATCCAGCTTGTTGGGGGCAACTGGCTTACACACTGCAAACTGCTTAGGTAGTGCTAGTTTACTGATAAGCAGTATAGAAATGTACTTGCTATTGATATTGCCTGCCTCGATGAACCAATTTCTAAAATTCTGCAGTAGTTGGGAACAAATATTCCTTTAACCTGCAAGCCAATGCCTGCATTGCATGTGATTGACATCAGTGAGGAGAGGCTACTTCTTACCATTATAGACCGAAGACCTCTTGCACCAGTTTTGCGGTCTAGAGCCAATCTGGCTATAGCTTTCAGTGCATCCTCTGTTACGTTCAACTCACACTGGAAGACATAATACAATATTACCCTTTGCATGTGTGGTTCGTTTCCAAACGTACAGTATGTTGTTTTTCTCCATGAAAATTCACTTAGACAATTGTAATAAGACTTTAACATTCTGAAATAGCGATATGCATCTTTAAATGCAATTGGTATTCTAAACCAGTGCTTCTTAAACCTATCTGATGCAGGGGACCAGCAGGGCCTTTTTTTCTGTCAGAGACTGGTACAGCATTTGTGCCCAATGGCTACAAATGTTCCTTTCTTTCCTGGAAATGCTCCAGGGCTTGGCAACCGATGGCACACAGACTGGCACTAGTCCATGGACTACTATGTGGAATAGCACTCTTCTAAATCAGTATTTTGAAATGATTTTGTAACAAGAAAATGCTCAGTGTCAAGTAGAAAAGAAATGCTAGACCTTGTCCATGCTGAATAGTGCCTGGTATTGGGGAATCACAGCATTCCGGGGCTCTGTCAGAATCCGTACAAGTGTTTTTTCATCAAGGCTGTGCAAAGGAACCACCACCGGCAAGCGCCCCACAAACTCTGGGATCATGCCAAATTCAATCAGGTCTCGTGCTTCTACATGCCGAAGCAAGCGGTCTTTTTCTTCCATATCTTGCTGTGTGCTGGATTCTCCGCCTAGGTTTGCCAGGTCAGCAGCTGCGGCAGCTCTTCGGCCTTTCCCCAGATTTGAAGGCGTTCCAAAGCCGAGATACTGCAAGACAAAGGTTTCTGAGATTAATAAGGAAGCCACACTTGATGTTTTTCATTTACATTGAGATGAACTGCATGTGAATACAGATATAAATGATACATGCTCAAATTTGTGACCAGCTTGTTACATAAAGTTCCAAAAAATGTAAAATACTTCACAAAAATGTGAAGTCTTAATTTGTTACAAATTCATCCCATTCTCTCCACAAGGAGCTCAGAACAGAAGCTTTGCAAAAACCATGTGAGAAAGTTTAGGCTGAATGTGAGTTGCCCATTGGTTCAAAACAGCATTTCAACACTACGTTTCTGCAATGCAAGTCAACAGTCGCTACTGCACACACAAAACGCCTGTGGTTTTTTATTCTGCAGACAATGGGTAAATCTAACACTCATCCTTGTTACAATAGACCCATTGAAATTATTGGGATTTGTTAATGACCAGTAACCTAAGTACCATTCATTTCAAACATTCTGCTCTAGATAGTATGAACATTAGATTTAGCCCAGCGACACAACTGTTGACTGCTACAATCCAGTTAATTAAAAACACAAAGGGACCTTGTAGAGCTAAAGTGTTTCATTTTACTTATGCTTCTTCTTACCTTCTCATTTTTCCTCCTGCTGATGATTCTATCGAGGCCGTTAAAAGCGCCAGAAGCTACAAAGAGGATGTTGGTGGTATCAACCTGCACAGTCTCCCCACGTAACTTGCGGGAATTCTTTTCTGGAACATTCACTATTGTTCCTTCCAGTAACTTCAGCAAGCCCTTCAGAAAAACAAGAGAGAGCTGAACAATGTTTTCCACACTTAAGAACATAAAACCCTGAGGTTTAACTAATTCAGCACCTTGTTCCAAATGAATGGCAATGGGAAACCCACAGAGCAATATAAGGCCCACAAAGTTATTTTTTTCTACCAAAAACTCCCTATTTTTTCCAGAAAGCAAAAAAATAAAAATAAAAATAAAATCTGGTCACTTCTGGATTACCTGGAATGGCTGGACACTCTTAGTGCAGGAAAAACAGCCCCCAGTCCCAAGATCTTGCCTACCATGCTGGATTAACTTTGAAGTCATCCATGTCCCAGCTTTGCCAAAGTCAAGGGGGAAAAAAGCTGGGAAGGCTTTTACCTTCCCAATGAAACAGGAGACAATTCAAGGCACTCCTAAGGTGTGCTTTGAAGGGCTGGGCCTGGGAAGACTGAGGAGACCATTCCCCCTGAGGCCGACTCTCTTTCCTAAAATATTAGTCCATGCCATAGAAAAACAGAGCTGGCGGGGGGAGCTTTTAGTGCTTGCCTTTTATAGAATAACAGAGTTGGCCAACCAGTCCAACCCCATTCTGCCATGAAGGAATGAATACACAATCAAAGCACCGCAAACAGATGGCCATCCAGCCTCAGTTTAAAAACCTCCAAAGAAGGTGACTCCACCTGACTCCAAGGAAACATGTTTCACTGTTCTCTACTGTGAGGAGATCACATTTCTCAGTCCCTCAAACACATAGTTCAAGGAATTCCATGTGGCATCCTTGAATCAGGAGAAATATTGGGCAGCAGCAATGCAAACCATGTGTTCTATGGAGGTTTGTTTTGCAGCAATGTGAAAATATCAGAATGTAAAATTGAAGGATTTCAGCAGCCTCAATCAATAGCAGAGCAGCAACATCCTCCTTCCTGTATTTTCACCACTGTGTGGATCTGACAGAAGATACTGCCAGTCCTCAGGTTGGCAGGGATATGAGTACTGTATGACTCTTAACCTCAAAGAAAGAGCAAGACAATAGCTGTAGTGCGACAGAGGCTTTGTGGTCTTCACTATACAAGGAACAAAGCTCCCAATACTCACTTGCTGAACGCCTTCTCCTCCCACGTCCCGCAGCTGATGAATGCCAGGCACACTGCCAATCTTATCCACCTCATCCAAGAAAACAATTCCTGTAAATCAGAGACAATTAATGGGAGGAGCATTTGGACTGCGAAAGTATGATCTATGGCCATCTTTATAAAAAGGCACCGGCTATGACAGTATTATGAAATCCTACCAACCAAATACACCTTGAATGAAAGAACACATCAAATACTGCAAGGAACCAATTATACAATAAGGAACCAATTATACAGTATACTTAGATGTGCAACATAATTAGGAATCCCAAGGGGAGAAAGCACACACTCTTTAACTGCGCTTGTGGTTGTGATGTGGGCATTACCTTGTTGAGCTTTTTCTACGTTGTAGTTTGCATCCTGAAGTAGCTTTGCAACGACAGATTCAATATCTTCACCCACGTAGCCAGCTTGAGTCAGAGTGGTACAATCACAGATTGCGAATGGGACATCCAGGCATTTAGCAAGAGTCTGCGCCAGCAGGGTTTTACCTAGGTTTTGTTTTTTAAATGGTCTGTTATTAACAATTTTTGTAATATAGAAATGCAATTTAAAACAACCCCCATCTCCCAGAAAGGCAACCATTATTACACTCTCTTTTGGCTGGTCTTTCACTCTACAGCTGAGAAGTCCTTAAGGAAAGTTAGACAGTTGATAGTTTTATTTACATTGCTCATGTCTGTTTTGAATTGCTATGTTATCACCCTTGGATACAATAAACTACTTACAGTATTTACTTAAGAAATATCACTGTTTTAATCTAATAAAGTTGTGCATATTTCACACCTGCATTTATTACATTTTACTCATACACAACTCCAATACCCTTCTCATATATTTGTTAAAAAATTGTAGTTCAAAAAGATGTGTCATCACAAAGCAAACAAAATGTACAACAACTTTCTTACTAATATGCAAGGTATAGTACGAAGTCCATTAGTTTATTTGTATTCTAACTGAGAAGCAGATTAAGGGATTATCTATACGTAGGTTACATTACATATACAAAACTAGACATGGGGGCATTTGTATTATCATGTAAAATATGGTCTCTTTCAGCTGTTGCAACCATTCTGGATTTCAAAGTGAATTTCTCCTTCCTCAGAAGCCAGCCATGAAGCATTCATTTGTCACGAACGGCAAAAATCAAATCCCCGTGTATATAGGATTCATGGGGCCTGTGTATTAAATCCATAATCAGCTCTCAGATAAGTGAATTCTATTTTGGTCTAGGAACAAGATGCGTTCCAACCGAAAGCTTTGAAAGAGATGGGAAAACATGGGCTAGCAGAAACAGAAGAATGCTGCACAAAACCATGGAAGCCTTTACAAGTGGTTATTATTCAACCATCGTGACAAGATACAACTTGGAAAACATCCCTGTAGAATTTAAAGATAATGTAAAAAATAGATTTGCACTGTTAAGCCTTATTGACCGGGAGCCAGAAGAACTCTGGATTAAAGCCAGGGACACTGTCAAAGAGGAATGCAAAAAGACACTATCTGCAGCCAAAAAGAAAGAGGAGCCTCAATGGTTGACAGATGAAACTCTTTAAGCAGTTAAGGGCAGATGAGAAGCAAAAGTAAAAGGTGACAGAGACAGATTCTGAACCCTGAATGCACTGTTCAGTTACTGAGTAGAAATAAAATGATGGTGGAAACAATACACTGAAGAACAAGATAATAGAGATGAAAGGATGACAGATTCATTCAAGAACCATTTCAAGATGAACCTCCAATTTTAGAGAGTGACTCAAGCAAGGAAGCCACGGCCCTAAGTCTGCAAGACTTGATCAGGGCTGTTGATGGGTTGTCATAAATCAAAGTTGACCTGAAGTGAGTTGATACCAAATTAATCAAAATCCAGACATGGTCATGTATGCTTTGGAGCAGCCTCTGGAAATCTACCCTGGTTACAAAAATGGCCACCATATTGGCTTCCTAAATTGCTGGAATGCAAACTGCCTGTGTCAAGTCATTAGGTAAAGGTAGCAAAAGGCTGTGTTAGCTGTTCATGCTGCAACAATCACACTCTCTGACAAAAAAATCTGACTCAAAGTAAAGGTTAGCTGTCCTGCTCACAAGAACTACAGCAGGGCAATCTTTACATCTTATTTTTCTCTACAATTTTGCTCAAATACTACTGACATTGTTTCATTTACTTTTTAAAGCTAAATTCACTGAACAGTCCAACTGAACGTGATGCAAGGGTCCATGCGCCCAACATACCTGAGCCAGTTGGTCCAAGCAGCAGGATATTACTTTTTTCAAGCTTGATGTCATCATGGGTTGAATCTAATACTTCACCTCCTCGCTTCTCCTGAGGCATCTGTTGATTCACCTGTTGCTGGACTGATGCGCCCAAAGCATTGCCATGGGGGCTAATGCCAGCAATCTGGAGAAGTTCTGAAATGTGCAAATCATTACTGACTGAGAATCATACAGAGTTCTTGCAGTGATTTGAGATAGTCAGCAGAAAATACATAGTTTAACAGAGTTCCATGCAGTTTCGAGTACTGTCCCCTCTACCTGAAAAATCATAGCACCTGAAGACAGGACTGCCACAAATAACCAGTGTCACAGGCAAGCATAAGATTTAAACATCGTGCTTCACAATAAACTGCTCAGTAATAATGTGTTTAAAATTCAGAGTGAGAAATTTCAATCTCAACACACTACTTTTATGTGTTATTTTAAAAAGGTGTCAGATTACTTCTGAATTCAGATCCACAGCAGTTGCACATCTCTGTTTAACCCTTCACTAATTGGGGAACTATAGTGGGGGCATTCAGTGTATGCACAGAAACTCTTTAGACATGCATATATTGGGGACATTAGATCCTAGACACTGTTAGCATCTCATAGAAATCTAAGGCATGTAATTATAAAACAGGTAACACTCCACAGAAGAGGTATGTGGGTGTATGAGAGAAATTCTGGGTCTACATTTACCTGCCTCTCCATCCAACCTCAATGAGATATAGGGCCTGATCCTATAACACACATTTTAAGAGCACACAGGTACAGTTCTCACTGAGGTGGTTAAGCCCATGCCTGAATCGTACCACTTCAGAATGTAGTTCCGCACAAATAAAAAGCCCTTTAGTCTAATCTGGGCATCACAATAAGCCACAGACATTGTTGGTTTATGATGCTGGCTTGTCTGGAAAAGACAAACCAGAGTACCTAGTTTCAACATCGCAATAAGCAAACCATGGATGGAAGGCCCATGATTTATTTAGCTGCTCCTTTCTGCAGGATAAGCCAAGAAGGAGTGGCCAGGTATGATACACAAGCCAATAAAGCCACTGTCCTGATTTAATGTTGTGTTCAAACAAGGCCATGACATCAAAGAAAAGCATTCTAGCCTACTCTACAAATCAGACAGTTTTTCTGTGTAGGGATCTTTTCTTATGAGGCATTCCAGCAAATGAACATGTATCTGCAGCCTCAAGTGAATTATACAGGTTTAAGCACTTCAGAAAACATGAGGCCAAGCAGGCTATTTATGAACTTAACATGAACTAGACTTCTTCCTACAAAGTCACAATCAAAAGGCTGCTCATGGTTAAATCCCGAAAAGAAGATATTTCAGAGGAGGACATGAGGAGAGACCACTTACTTGTAAATCTGTACTCATCCTCCCGTCTTCTTATTTCTAATTCTAAGAGAGAGGATGAAAACAGTAATACAATATATAGATATAGATATATATATTTAAAAAGCATTGCATTTTCTTCACCTCTTGCCCTCTTCTGAATACAGTTTTAGGGAGCAACAGATTTCAGTTACAAATCAGCAAATAGTCATAAACTAATAGCCTCTCTTATTTGGAGCTTTTTACGCACACAAAAGCTGGTATTTAAAAACGCTCCACCAAAGAAAGCATAATGTGTGCATTTATAATTCTAAAATGGAGGCAGAATGAAAAGAAAATGCTACCACAAATGAAACACTTAAATGGAATACTATACATATCCACTAAGAAGAAAGACCCACTCAGTTCAATGGGACTTATTGCCATGCAAGTGAGAACAGGATTACAGACTCAATTTTTCCTTTAGAAAGCCAAATTTAAAAATTGTAAGACAACCAGATTAATTCTGATTCAGAGGATTAAAAACCACTATTCTCTACTAAGAATCTCTTCTAAGGAAAGAATTATTGTGAAAGCACTTTGCTGAGATGTAACAGCATTAGATGTCTTTGGCAGCGGTCGCATTGGGCAACAGGATATGATATTTCAAAAGAAAACCAGAAACATGCCCTGCAACTGCTTTTGAAACTTTGCTGGATTTCAAAACGCTTTCTAGCATGGCACAAGAGCATCAGTAAGGAATTTGTATGGCCTCTTATTTTATATCCAATCACTTTTTGTCCCAAAGATACTTAAATGATGGTAATTTGTTGAAACTCATCACCTGAAAAAATTCCACCTTTTAGTTACCATGTAGTGGAATATGAATACAGTAAGCACCTAATAAACATCTCTATCCAGCTGCAACCCCACAGGAGATGGGAAGCAAGACCATCCCATCTGCTCTGCTGAAAACCCATCTCCACAAGGTCCTCCCCAGTTATCACTTATTATCTGTTAGCCGCCTTGATCACATTGTGGAAAGGCGGGGTATAAATAAAGATTATTATTATTATTATTACCAGGTTAATGGCCAATTTTCTGGTGGAGGCAACAAGATTATGGCTTAAATTTTTAATAACGATCCTGAAGTTTTATTGTAAATGCATGTTGTTTTTCTATGCCTAATAAAGGTTGACTGACCTGGTAGCAGCCATTCAATGAAGTGGACACAGCCAGAGATGGAACATCATCAACCCTGCTGAAATGTCACCTACAATGGACTCTTTTTCTCCCTGAATGTTTCCACCACTTATAATAAGAATTATTATTTAGGTTTAATTGCTGCCCTAATTTGCTTTAGTCTTCTTTGCCTCCAGGTCCCCTTTTCTCCTCCCAGACAATACTGGCCTGTAAGCAGGGGCTGTCTTGTTATACTAATCATAGATAAGCTGGTCTGAGACCCTTTCAGTTGCTTTAAACACATTTTAAATATGTTTCTCTCGTATGGTTAATAATTTCTATTATGCAGTAAATACACAACTGCATTAATAAAAAAATCAGTCAGAACCAAGAAAATTGTTATGGATCCCAATGATTTTTTCCTCTTTTAAACAAACCACCAACACTGAGATGACAACCGAACCTCTGCTAATTCCTCTTCCGTTTAGACCACGATTAGACAAGGAGAAGGACAGCTCAAATGACAGGGCCAGGCAATCTGAACATACAACACGAACAGGTATACACACCTCTTGGTGTTAAGGAAGTTTGCTTCTCAACTTCTGCTTGTTGCCTCAGATTGGCAGGAATATTGTTATAGATTCTCTTATAATGATTGTACACAGCAACCGAAAGCACCTTCTTGGCAAAACACTGGCCAACAACATACTTGTCGAGGTAGTTATAAATCTGGGAAACAGACAAGGAGAACAATTAACAGGTGCTCAGTATTTTTAAAAAGATCCTTATTTAATACAGATGCCCAGTACAATCCTGTTTAACTATGGAAAATCCCATAGCAAAGGTGCCACAACAGAGTTGGCAGGTGGGCTTCTATAATGAAATAAGACCTCCTGCCTTCTCTTTCCACGTTAAGGTAGTGAGTTCCTCTCCTCATCTGGGAAGCAACTTGCTCCTGGAATCTTTTTTCTTTTATTTAATAAATGTCAATTACTGAACACAATTAATGAATGCTACTGTACTTTCTTCGGTGGAGGTGGCGGCTTCTGTTGGAAGGCCAACTTCACAGCCTCAGCTGCTGACTCCGGTTCTTTAATGATGCTCTTCTTGGAGTCTGCTTCTGATAATACAACGAAGAAGTGGTGGCATTTTTCACATTTCACAAAGCGGGTAGAGGCTGCAAAAACGGTAAAAGCAATTGAGTTAAGAGCTGCCTGGCAACAACCAAATTACTATCGCACTGGAGTGGATTAACGTAGGTCAAACTGATAGTACAATTTGAATGGTTTAGAGCACAAACAGGAATTCCTTCACCTTTCAGACATTTTGGATTACAACTCCTGCCAGCTGGGTCTTCTGGGAGCTAAAGCCCAAAACATCTGGAGGGCCAAATATTCCCCGACTTTGGTTTAGAAATATATTTGTGTACTTTCCTTTATATTCTCAAGTGTGGTATCTATCACTCAGTTCTTTTATAACAGCAATGAGCAAAGTGCAGCGCTCTACACTTATCACTGGACTGCTGCTCTCTGCATGCCAAGCCCCTGACTAGGCTGGTTTAGGCTGACCGGAGCTACAGTCCCATCTGGAAAGTGTGCTTTGCCCACCACTGTTTTGCAGCAAGATGTATTGTCAACAAAACATTTTTGTAGTTTAAATATGCATACAGCTACACCGGTGGTTCCCAAACTTTGATCCTCCAGGTGTTTTGCACCTTAGCCCCCAGAAGCCCTAGCCAACATGGCCAACAGTCAGGAATCCTGGGACATGAAGCACAAAATATCTGGAGGACCAAAGTTTGGGAGCCACTGACACACATACACACACTTTAGCAAGCTGCTTCTAAATGACATTTAGATGAACACCTAAGGGTCAATATCAGCTATTTCTTCTACATGTAAAAGAGTTCTTTCATAAGCAAATACAGCTGAATCTAGAGTCTAAGGCTGACATTTTATTGGTGTGGATTGCATTCCCAGTTCAAAAGGGAAAATTCCATTACCTAGGACTCTTCATACCTACGGAGTATTAAACACTCCCATAATCCTGAATGCTGGACCTAAAACAAGGACCATGAATTGGCCGAAGCAGATTCCTGGGCACTAGTAAGCTGGAAGCCGATTTGCGCAGGTGAACTGTAACTAGATCCAGGAGCCCTAAGCCAATAACAGGCGAAATCATCAACGACTGCTTTCTATTTTCCAGGAAGAAATGTCACTCTTGCCTTTTACTTTGTCCAATATTAAATTAAATTTGAAGGTGCTTAGAGGGGCCCAGGAACATTTCCCAAGGACAGATAACCAACTACACGTTCACTGTTTCTTTTGATACCAGCCTCTTATTTCTAAGAGTATTTTTAGTGTGTTGACCAAACCAAATCAACATTCATGCTTCAGCTCCGTTATTGTGTAATGTATTTGTATGCACAGTTTTGAGCTCCAAAGGTACAACCATAAGAACTGCCAAGAGAATTGTTGTTTGTTGGTGTTAAGGCACAAAGTTTCTTCCCTGGGAAGCAATGTTTTCTATTCTCTGTTCATGTAGTGAATAAACAGTGGAAAGGTTACAGCATCAGCAATTTATTTGGTGAAAAAGATAACTGATTCAAAGGAGTACACAAAGAAGGTGACCACACCAATGTTTTGTCAGGGATGATGGAAGTTGTAGCTCTTCACCTTTGGCTTGAACCCACCACCTGGTTGTGCACCGTGCTGACCAGTTTTGGCCAGTGGTTATAGCTTAGCAAGAGTTACAGAGAACAGGCTGAAGACCCCGACAAACTCTCCAAGCCTTCTCACTCTTGCTTCCACAGAAGTCTTCACCCTTCTTCAGGATCCAGCTGGTTCTTGTAGCTTCTCCCAAGACACCAGACAACTCAGTAGTCTTAAATAAAAGATCTACTTTATTCTACTATATACAGCTCCAAAACTATCCAACACAACTCCAATACAACAATACTCTACTACCCACAAAATACACTGGGATGTATAGTCCTTATTATAGTCAATGCATGGTACCACCCACTGTTGTCTGTTTCCACCCAGTAGGCGTGTACATCATTCTCATTGGTTCTCTTGGTTCATCCTACAATTAATGATTTCATCATCTCAGCCTTGACCACTTAACAATTGTCAGCTGTGTCCAATTATCCACTTTACATTTCTTGTCCTTGGCATTCAGGACTTGTTAATTGTATTACCATTTACACCTGTGTGGTTCTCAATTGGCTTCTGCTGAGTCACCCTGACTCTCACATACATGTTTTATTTCATTTACTGTATATCCCATGTTGCTTTTTTCTTAACATGTTTTCCTACAGAACAACAAGAAAGCAAATGAACGCGGACAAGCCTTTGGTTTTAAATGTTCGAACGCCCCCAGTTTAACTGGTTGAACACCAGCCCCGAGTACAGCTATAGGTATTCCACTAGTAAACAATGTGATCTGATAAGGGCAGCTAGGGCCTAACTAAATGCATCCAAGCCTTTTCACAAACACAACAGGTTGTTGAATCTGGAGCTTTGCTGATCTCTCCACATACAGTACTACTATCCTTAACTTTAAGCATGATGCAGTGCTCTTTCAAAATACCCAACTGGTCAGTTTGTTATAGAAAGCCAAACTCTTGTGGAAAGCGGAGCTACTTGCGAAAGTAATGTCTGACATGCTGTTTTTAAATGAGAGATGGGGTGTGTTTTGCCATTGGCTTGTATTGTATACATTGGTCAGGAGGCTGGCTTCCAGTGGTTTCAAATATCCATAAATAAGCAGGACATCACCGCAGTTTTGTTTCCTTTGGAGCAAATCAGGTTCTGCAAGACTACTGTTCTTCCATAAATCACTTTTGGAAGGAACACTGCGCATGCAGGACACTCCCCTCAAGCAGGTAAAACCAAACCAGCAACTAACATATCCATGTCTACTTGAGTAGTTGCCTTCCTTTTCCCTTCCATGCCCAAGCCCTCTTTTTATGGTTTCCTTGGTTTCAAAAGGGTATTCCTCTGGAATTTCTTGCTAAAACCGTTTTTTGGCTCCAGGATGGAGGTGGGATTTCTTGCTAAAAATCTCTTACCAAGAGCTAGACTGGATAGCTCTGGACTGTTATATGGCAAAGGTACATCATAACTGTTTGTAGGATTGTGCATCATCTGGGCTTTTGGAAAGGAAACCTAAAACTTGCTTTGTAAAAATGTTTTCTAACGAATTATTTCTAAAATGTGGTTTAAAGTAAAGGTTTGGCAGTAGGGCTTAAAACTACTTAGGAGACCTTCCTAAACAATTGGGCAGATTGTGATCCCAGGCTACTTTTAACCTGTGAAGGGAGCCTGTCACAATTCTTCTCCAGGGAATCATTTTTAAAAAGGGGACCACCAGCCAGGTAAGACACAGACTCAAAACACTGTCACATCGTCCCTGTTACCTGGAGCACTTTCCTCCTGGTCTTACTCAGACACCAAAATAAAGCACTGAACTCCAGTGAAGAAAAATAGGAGATCATGCAAAGTTCAGCTTCACGCAACATTAATAACAGATCTTGTTATCTCATAAGAAAGAGGCATGTGAACAAGTGTGGATGTGCCAGACATTTTGTTTTGGACATTTAATTACACTGATAATCAAGAAAACAGATCTCTGTGCTGGTTTCATGCGCTGTCTAGATTAAGATACATTTCCCCATATTCCTGGAAAGGCATGAAATTCCCCCTCTGAGTCTCGGTCGGCACTCCAGCACCTTAATCTCTAAGTTTACTATCTGCAAAGAAGGCATCCAGAAAGACATAGAGAAGCTCTCTGCTGCTTTTCTCTTGAGGCCCAGATGTACTCCTGTCCTAACTGCCATGTTAACTGGAAAGAGTCCCAGACTGAACCTGAGGGGGCACTTTGCCATGTTCCTGCCACCCTTCTCTTTCTGTGCAGCAAAAATGTACTTCACTTTCAAAGTATCCCTTTGCAAGTCAAAGTATTCAGTCTCAAAGCCAAGGAGCCAGAGTTTTGCCATGGGTATCGCTTTCCCATTTCCGGGTATCCTCTCTTTACACTGCCAAAACCCACACATCAGTGTCCCACCAAATAAGCTTTTACTTCCACAACTGAGTCTAGGGCTCTCTTTTTAAAAAAGAAAACACAGAGCAACAAGGAGATTTTTGTAGCAGATGCTGCCTTAATGAAACAGCAAATAGTTGGGTCCTGCTGAGAAGATTCAAAAGAACCGTTGGAAACAAAGAAATAAAAGAGAAACTAACAACGCCAAGTGCTTCAGCTATTATTCCTCCCCTTAGAGTACAGGTGATGATATCTATTCTTCGGTGTTGTACAACTACAAAAGGACAAACTTCAATCAGACCGTTTCAGTTCTTGCCACTGCCCTGGAATGCCCTCAGGCTCATGTAGGTCCTGCGTGACTTCCTTCACGTCAAAAGATTAGTCACATGAAAAAACACTGCTTCGGACCTTTGCTGTGCTGTTTTCAAAAACTGAGACAAACTGGTAAACAAATGTGCATTTGACCCAAGGGAACCCAAATGCCACTTATGTATTGTTTTTCTGCTTACTGTGCCACGCAGACACCAGGAGAGTCTCTGTCAGTGGGACAATCTGCTTTGTGTTGTGTGCCTTCCAAGTAATTTCCAACTTATGGCAACCCTAAAGGTGAACCTATCACAAGGTTTTCTGGGGTTGAGAGTGTGACTCTCAGGTCATCCAGGGGGTTCCCAGGGCCAACCGGAGAATTGAACCCTAATCTCCGGAGTCATAGCCCAACACTCAAACCGGTATACCATGCTGAGACAATACTATTTACATGTCAGGCTATTCAGCTGTTGTAGAGCAGCTTGTGAAGTCGCATATGTCTATTCAGCCTTGTCATGTCTGACATTATGAGTGAGAGAAGCTACTGGCTATTGTTTGTTTGGGGTTAGGGAGATCTCATTTTGACACCTTGTTCATCTCAGTCCTGTGAAGTACCTTTTTTTATAGGCTTCTAAATAGCAAGATAAGGTGGTCCTCTCTGTGGCTTTGACAAGCGCCCTGCTTTGTTTCTACTGCTCTTATCACTATTTGTGCCATCTTTATATTTGACTTTTAAAAATACGTTCTATTCAGTTCATTTGGGGCAAGTCTCGCCCGGCCACTAACCTCCCCTCACATATACATTGATCTGCTTCACAAGGTTGTTCTGAAGATAGAAAGGAATAACTATTCTGATTTTCTTACAGGTGACAGGATATCTATGTGAGAAATAAAACTAAGGCAACTGGCTTGTTGGAACGAAACCCTTAAGCCTCTTGTAACCCCCACATGTAGGCACCACATAGACTGGCTTATTCCAATAACTGAAACTATCTATTTCCAACCATCTTGATTGCTAAGGGGAAGTAGAATCATATTCATGATGCAACATTCGTAATAAGAGAAAGCCACATTCTGACTCTGCTTTCCAGGCATGTTGAAAGTTGCTGGTTGAAAGAATAAACACTGAGTCAGGCTCTGCAGTGTGATAAGGTTCAATTCTAATCTCCCAAAAGACTTTTGACATGTCCAGGCTCTTGGGCAGAGAACAAATAACTATATATCAGTTCCTGAAAACAAAGCACCCACCAAGGAAGAAACAGTGGAAAGCCACTAATCACGCTTGCTTCTTATGACGCCACCTACTAACCAGGAACATGACACATAGGGACAGGCACAGACAAAGCCCAGCAAGTAAAACAAGGTTCCTCCAAAATATATAAGAAGCTACAAATAGTTCAGAAAGGCCACGATTTCCCACACATTACAAAAAGCTGCTTAATTTGGTGCTTCTGTGATTCTGTATTTTGTAATACACTTAAAACCATCAAATTTGGCAATCAGATTGCATGCTGTAAGCATTTTCAATGCAGTTTTTAGTGCAATTTGCTATTTGCCAACCATGATGCATCTCACAGATAGAACAGAGAAACCACAACCAAAGATAAATAAGTAAAGTGCAATGAACCCATGCTGTATGTAGCTGCGATGGATTTATTCCACTTCTCAGATGTAATTCCCCACCGATTCCAGAATCAGCTCATGTTTACAAACAGCCAAACTTGAAGCAACATAATTTATCATTTAGAAAACAACGATTTTGTAAAAGTCTAATTAACTTAAATGCAATTCTTTCACCAAAATGGTGACAGTCAATCTAGAGAGGATCCTCCTGCAACAACTTACACACGAAGGTCTCCACATGTGTGCATAGGTCACCACACTTTGGGCAACGCAGCTGGTTTCCACCTTTGCCAGAGCTTCCGGCACTTGACTTTTTATTGTTGCCTTCCCCAGCAGTTTTCTAATGGAAGTAAATAGAATAGTATTTTGATTATTAGAGTAAGGCAGCACATTTCTATGGTAATTTGTTGCATTTTGCATGCATCACCACTATCATCAAAGGTTTGCCCACTACAAACACCTGCTTGCGCCTTGCCTTCCTTCTCTTCCCTTGTTGTCCTTTATACTGTTTGCTACCCAAACATGGCAGCAAAATACTTACAGTGAAGGTAGGTAACCCTGTAAAACTAGTGAGAAATGGGCTTGATCACTAAAGGATTAGTAGTGAGCATTAATACTAAAGAAAACCTATTAATATGGAAATATTAATTTTGTCATTTTGCATGGAATACAACACTTCTTGCTCCAGATCTGCAAGGGAGACCATGGCAAGATGTTTTCGGGAAGTGGGCCTCCTTCTCTAAGTAGGCCAATTTCCTTCTTCTCATTGGGCCTAATGCCCAGAAGGAGGGCACAAGGCAAAGGGAAGCTCCTGCTTCATTTCCACACACTTGTGACTAATTGTACAAGCAGAGAATACAGGTCAGCAAGTAGTGACAGCTAGGAAAAGCTAGGCCAGGAGGCTCTACTAATTGGCAGTACACCCACAACAGGATTAGAGACAAGGCAGATGCCCAGGAAGGCTGACCAGTAATGCCAGCCCTGCCTATAAAAGATGAAGCAATCTTTCAACAGAGAACCACAAATTAAATCAGCAGTAACTCCATTTTTGCGGCTTCATTTATGGCTCAATTCAGACAGCATACTTATACTAGCTTGCAGTTTAGAATCTATTTCATTATCTGAGCTTCCAAATGTTCAAGCAACTGGGTTCAGAGTAGCTTCTTTACTTTTGCCTTCTCAACTTCAAAAGTCTTCTCTTCTGATGTGCATAAATACTGTTGCTTCATTTGGACAAAGGCATTTTGTCAATTCACAGTTAACTCTCCTTATCTATTGCTCGGCATGCTGTCTGACCTGAACTTCTGTGTTCATGCGGTCTCTATGGTTATGGAAGTTTCCATTAATTGGAGAAGTAGAGCAAACTGCTTTCTGTTAAGTGCAGAGTCTACTGAAAATGCCACATACCTTAGTGCCGTCTCCTGAACCGTCTTTACTCGCACCATCTTTTGAAGCAAAGTACGCAGGTGTTTCCGAAAAAGCTCTAAAGGGAACAGTCCTTAGAGATTGAGTTTCAAAAGTCCCAATTAGTCCTAAAGCAGGAAAGCAAGAACGGCCAGATGTGAAACCTGAAAAAGAAAGAAAAAGTCCTTTTGCTTTATACAATACACAAACAAGGAGAGCCTACATTAAAAACCATCTGCCCTCAAGCAAGCTAATCTTACATAGAACCGGACATGTAACCACAGCATAGCTAACCAATTGCATTAATGATTCCAAAACAAGATTCATTCTTAATCCAATGGAAAGTAAAACAAAAGGTCTAGGTATAAAGTCTACTAAAGTGTTAAAGGGATGGATGGCGGTGAGGAGTGCCTTCAGTTCATGTCCTGGGAAGGAGGCATATTAATGAACCAGGGCAATAAGCCAAGAGAAGGCCCTTGAGGCACAGCTTTATTCTGCAGTCCAGCCCTTTGAACCACTAAATGATGGCATGGAAGGCCAAGGGGAGAGCTCTCCTAAACAAGGGCAGACTTTGCACGTCTCGTCTTCCGAAAACAACCTCCCAGGCAGTTTGTCAGGCAAGTGGCATCTGCATAGGCACACACATTATTATTTCACATAGAAATGATAAAGCACCGCTGAAGACATCAAACCAAAATCTTGCTCTATGAACAATGCTGAGGTAATAGGGAAGCTGCTTTAGAGAGCTGCCTCTAACCCAGTGCAAAAAGGCTTCTGGAGAATGCACATAATGGATATGAGTGGACATGTGGAAGTGTTTGAATGCAGACACGGTCTCCATTCAGTCGCTCAAATTTGTTGTTGTTAGCTGCCTTCGAGTCGACCTCAAGTCATGGCTATGAGACATCTCCAAGCCACATTATCCTCCACCTCTCTGCTCAGGTCCTGCAAGTCCAGACCCATCGTCTCTCTGGCTGAGTCCATCCATCTGGCATGCGGTCTTCCTCTCTTTCTACTTCTCTACACCTTTCCTAACATTGATGTCTTTTCCAGTTCTGGGCACAATTCAAAAAGGATGTGGAGGAACTGGAGCCATGTGTCCAAAGGAGGGCGACTAAAATGCTGAAGGGTCTGGAAACCATGAAGCCCTATGAGGAAAGACTTAAGGAGCTGGGGATGTTTAGCCTGGAGAAGAGAAGGTTCAGAGGGGATATATGATAGCCCTGTTTAAATATTTGAAGGGATGTCATGTTGAGGAGGGAGGAAGCTTGTTTTCTGCTGCTCCAGAGACTAGGACCCAACGGAGCAATGGATGCAAGCTCCAGGAAAAGAGATTCCAGCTCAACATTAGGAGGAACTTCCTGGCAGTAAAGGCTGTTTGACAGTGGAACAAACTCCCTCAATGGAGTGTAGTGGAGTCTCCTTCCCTGGAGGTCTTTAAGCAGAGGCTGGATGGCCATCTGTCAATGGGGATGCTTTGACTGAGAGTTCCTGCATGGCAGAATAAAGGGGTTGGACTGGATGGCTGTTCTTGGGATCTCTTCCAACTCCATGATTCTCTCCAAGGGTTCATGCCTTCTCATGATGTGGCCAAACAGCCTCAACGGACTCATCTTGGCTTCCAGGGAGTCTGGGCTCGATCTGGTCCAGGACCCACTTGTTTGTCTCCTTCCATGGCATCCTCAGCATCAGGTCTCAAAGAGAGTCTTTGCCCTTTGGGATTTCCTCCAGTTCTTTCACATTCCTCATCATCCTCTGGCTTCTGATGGCAGTCTCTACCTGCAAGTGCTGCTTTTCCTAATGATCAGGAAACCATGGCCCCAAACACACTGCAGAAGTAATCCAGTTTGAGACCGCTTTGACTGCCCCCCCCCCCCGGCGCAATGCCAGGGGATTCTGGGAACTGTAGTTTTGTGAGACACTGAGATGATGATCTGTCTGAGAGAAAGAGGATGATGGCAGTGGAGGCTCACAGCCCTTCAAGAGACAACATGATGCGCCTTTAAGGCAACGCTGCCCTATTAATACAAGCATTAAAACCCAATTAAACGTCCCGAGGCAGTTTTAGGGATGAAGAGAGGCAAGGCTTGAGTCCCTCCTCGGCCTCCCACCCAAATCCTAACCAGGGCTGACCCTGCTTAGCTCCCAAAACCAATGGGAGGAATCTCTTGCCTTCCAAGTTGTTAGAAAGCGGTTTTAATCCTCCTTGTTGTCCAGGGACCTCTACTGCCAGCCCCAAAACGATACAGACCCTAAGGCCTCTTTAATACTTAGTAACCTGGGAGTTGTGAGGCATTCTGAGGGGGAGGCGAGGCCCGAGGCCTACATTCCTGAGGGGAAAGGAGGAGGGAGACAAGGCCCTGAAGCCTCGGCCTCGATTACCTCTCCGCGCCGACGAAGGGAGCGAGGAGCTGAAGAGCCGCGCAGCCGCCACGCAGATGCTGCAGGCCGCCATGGCGGGCCCTCAGCGACTGGAAAGAGATACAAACACCTTCCTTCTTCTTTCTCCTCAGCGCTCGACACCCATATGTGGCGTCACAGGCCCGTTTCCCCTCAACGCCCCCTCGCAAACTACGACTCCCAGCAGGCACCGCGGGGGAACTGCCATCGCTTTAAAGGGACGAGCGGGGAGCAAAGGCTTCTGGGAAGAGTAGTCTGGGTGGAGGCAGAGAGGAGAGACGGAGAAGGGGCGGGGCCAAGGACGTTGTGCGGAGCGGACCTTACGTCGGCGCAGTGCATCACGGGAGTTGTAGGAAAGTAAGTCAAGGAGGGATCCATGGCTCATAAACTTTAGTAAACAACAACAACAACAACAACAAACAACAACAGCAATACTAAACTAATAATCCAAGTATTCTTTTTTGAGACAACTCTGTGAAAGAAGCTGTGGCTCATAAGCTTTGGTAATAATAATGATACTACTGTACTACTAATAATAACAGGGACAACAACAACAATTGCAGCAACAATCACTCTTGAACGGGATTATTTCTGCAGTGTGTTTTGGACCAATGATGACTCCTGGATTCCCCACAATGTGCATCTCAGGCTTAGCCTCTGGGTGGCAGCAGCCTCCATCCAGCCAAGGCTTAGGCAGAAAAGACAGTGTTTAGTCCAGAAATGCAACCCACTGGATGGAGGTTCTGCAAGACTGCAGCTCTCCTGGAGTCAAGAGTTTACAAGGAAGACGAGACACCGATTGATTTGTTGGTGTGTGGTTTTTGGGGCAAGTCACACTGTCTCAGCCTCAGAGGAAGTCCAAGACAGACTGAAGAAATCATGCCTAGGAAATAAAGATAAATTAAATAATTGAAAACTGGTTTGGATTTCTCTGCATTTATTAAAAAAAACAACAAATAAATATATACTTTTCCTCCTTTTCAAAAAACAAAATAAAATGGGGACTGGGAGAAATATTTTATATATATATAATTTTATATGTATAATTATTTATGATGAATATCCTGCTTTCTTTTTCTCACGGAACCTTATATATATATATATATATATATATGTATAAAATTTATATTTTATATTTGTATTTATTTCCTCACAGAATCTGACATATATATATAATATTTATATTTATGATGAATATCCTGCTTTCTTTTCCTCACAGAAGAATCTGACACACACACACACACATATATATATTAAAAAGTGACTCCTCTGCGCATGCGCAGTTAGGGCGCCTCGGGGGAGGATCCGTGAGTGACGCCGTCACGTGACTCTGGCTTGAGTCTCCTCCCTCCTTCCGCAGTCGTCCCGCCTCCTTGTTTAGAGAAGCCCCGCCCCCTTCCCCCTTTGTGACTTCTCGGCGTGCGCGTGCGCAGTGGCTCCCTCCCGTTCGTCCCCGCCCCCTGGGCTTTGAGAAGAACGCCGCCGCGAGACAGTTGGGACGGAAGGTACCATTCTGGGGGCGCGGAGAGGGGTGCCTTCGGATGCGGCTCTCTCTGCCTCTTGCCCCGCGGCTGAGGGAAACCTGGTAAGGGAGAAGGAGAGAGGGGAAGAGAGCCGTGGGCTGGGTTTCATGGAGGGGGCTTGCTAGGAGGGGATCGTGGGACCCCAAAACCTGGGTCGGGGGGACCCTAAAAGCGGAATGGAAGATGCCGGCGAAAGAGTGGGGTCCCCTGAGAAAGAGAGGCCCTCTCTTACTTCTGAGGCCTGATGCTGATAGTGCTGCTGCTCCTGGCCCTCCTCCCTCGAGAGCTCCACTTCCTGCTGCCCTTCACTGCCCTCATGCTCATCTTCCTCCTCCTCCTCCTCCTCGACCTCAATGAGTTGTGGGCCAAAGTGGTGCAGAGCTATGAGGAGGACTCTTGACATGCTCAGAGGCCACCTCGCCCTGGCAGGCTCAGGGATGGGGCTTCCCCCCCCTCCAGGTGCTTATGGATGGGCAGCCAAATAAGGTTTAAAGTTATCCACCCAAAATCATTGGGTATACTGTATATAGTTTTATATTAACATATATTATAACATTTTAAAATAAAATGTAAAAGTATCCACCAAAACTCATTGAATATATATATAATTTTATATTAAAATATATATTTTAATATACAATTATATATAAAATTAAAATTATCCACCAAAACTCATTTAAATATAATGTCAGATTCTATGAGGAAAAGAAAGCAGGATATTCATCATAAATAAATATTATATATATATATATATATACATATACATACTGTATATATAGTCTCTATATAATATGTATTTATATTATATATATATAGAATATAAACAGTATGTATTATATTTAATATTATGTATAAATATATACACACACACATATAGTAAGTGTATGTGTGTGTGTGTGTGTATATATATATATATATGTAATATTATATATGTATATATTTGTATAAATGACCTGAAGGCACCAGATCCCATCTGATCTTGTAAACGAAGCGGGGCCAGCCCTGGTTAGTAATTGGATGGGAGACTGCCAATGGATACCATGTAGTTCAGAGGAAGGGATTGGCAGAACCACCTCCGAGTGAGTATCCCTTGCCTAAGAAAACCCTATAAGGTTCATGGGGTCCCCATAAGTCAAGAGGCATGACTTGAAGGCGAATGCACAGACAGGTTGGCCTTTGTGAATCCAGGTGTAATTCTTCCTTCCACCAAATTGCCAAGAAGGGGACGTGATGGAAAGGAGTTTGGGGCTTGTTCCTTTTTGGTACTGATTCAGCTCACTGTCATAATTCTGTACTGAGCAAAGCGTCCCACTATTCTCAAACATCTCAGAAGTATTTCTCCTGAAGCATCTCAGAGGTATTTCCTCTTTCAGGTTTCTTCCTTTGAGTAGGAGCATGGAATGTGTGCGTAAATGAATCACAAATCCTTTGGATTTACATTAGTTCAGAATTATAATGAACCTATAAACAGAAAGCTGGAGTAAAGGAAGCCTAAGCAGTTGTTCGGGAGAGTTGGAGATATCCCTTTAACACAAGGTGCCGAAAAACCCATATTTAGTTGTAAGAACAAACCTCCACAGGTTTTTGTTTCCATTCATATTTAGGTAATGACAGGATTTATGACCAAAGCTGGGGCTGCGGAGACAAGGCAGGGAGACACGATCCTTGAAATAACATTTCTCTTAGTATTTTTCAGCTTCCATTTGAGCATAGCTAGCTTTACTTCTGGCGATGTTTGCACTCTCCTTGGTGCTTTTAATTGAGATACTGGCTGACTTCCCAAATAGATATGGCCTCGGTCCTACAAATCATCCAACATAATGCTGTTTGTCTCGTGTCAACAAAAGTCTCTAATTTCAGGGAGCGACGAAGCAGCTGCGGTTTGTATGGTGTGCGTCTCCAAAAGTTAAGGTTGTTTTCAGGATTAGCAAGTCACACCTGGCAAAAAGGGGGAACGGTGACTATCATTACTGCAGAGAAAAGAAACAACATTTGAAATTGGCTTCCTTTGGTTCTGTAAGTGGAAGCTTCCTCTTTCTTTTTAGGGTTGGAGGCCCCAAGGTTTTGAGCTAGGTATTTGTTTGCCATAAATTGTGCATGCATGAATGTGTGTCTGCACACATATGTACGCAAACTGAGCAAACGTATGTGCCTTCACGTTGCCTATGGATTTATGGTAACTCCGTGAGTGTCACTGGGTTTTCTTAGGCAAGGAATACTCAGAGATGGTTTTGCCAGTTTCTTCTTCTTGAAATAGAGCCTCCAGTGCCTGGTATTTGTTGCTGATTTCCTTCCAAGTCCTAACCAGGGCTGGCCCTGCTGAGCTTCCAAGATTAGATAGGATCTGGTGCCTTTAGGGTATTTAGGGAGACTCCATGCCAAATATCCCTGACGGTGTTTTCTCACAGGCAGGCTTTGCATCCAGAGAGACATCTCTGGCCTTCTTTTGTGGACTCTGGCCTAAATCTGGCTACCAGTCATAACTCAGAACAGACTTGTGGGATCGGTTTAAGTTTAGGAAGGCAATTTCTCTCCTTTAACGTTTGGCAGAAGCCAACATTTTTGCCCTTCCAGGCTAGAAGTGTCAGGGCAATGGTGTGTATGCATGAGATGGAAGTATGTGTTTGTATGTCCCTTGAAATTGTCAAATCTAAAGCGACCCCATGAATGTCTAGGGTTTTCTTAGGCGAGGAATACTCAGAGGTGGTTCTACCAGTTCCGTCCTCTGAAGTATAACCTACTGTAGCTGGTGTTTGTCGGAGGTCTCCCATCCATGGCAGGGCTGACCCTGCTTAGCTTCCAGGTTCAGATGGGATATTGTGCTTTTAGGGTATTTAGGCCCTATGCACAGACATATTCACTCATATTTTCGGTTTATTCAGCCAGATGTATGTCCGGAAAGTTCTGTATCTCATATAATGAGCATCTATGATTGGTTGATGGGCTGCTTTTCCATGTTGGAAAAGAATAATGTGGGAAGAACAGTTTGCTCAGAAGCTGTTGTGGAGTCGCACTGTGTTGCTTGATTTACAGAGTCTGGAGAGGTAGTTCTAAACAAAGGTTAACTTGGAAAGAAGCATTAAAAGGACCTGGGGCTATGAGAAGGTCACAGCTTTGGAGACTTTCAAAAGACTGCCTTTTCTGTGTTAAATAAGCTCTTATAATCCTAGGCAGTTCTGATGTTTCAAGTGGGGTGTTTTGGGTTCATTCTCAGGAACCCAAGCTCTGCTGCAGCTTTGCTCAGGTGGAATTGTACAAGATTCACGGCTCCGTTTCTCATGTAAAGTCTAATGTACACGTTGCTGAGTTCATGCGCAGATTTTGCTCTGTTGTTTCACTGATTTTGCTCTGTGCCAGGCATTGACAAGTAACCATAACCAAAGTGTGCTCCATTGCCTGTCTAGGCAAGCACAGTTGTTCTTCCTTCCACCTTGTACTTTCAGGATAGACTGCCTGTTTTAAAATCGCTCCCTCTTTTAAACTTTCATTTTAGTTTGCTTTCTTCAACCTCTTGCCTGCATTTCTTGATGATTTCTTACTGAGCAGAAGTAACACAGTTATTAAGAGAATAATAGTCAGCTGACAGGAACCGAAAGCACCTTTATCTCAAAGGAATCTCTTGTGCGTATATGAATGCTTCTGTGTTTTTTACCTTAAACATGTGCTCTTTGTCTAAAACATCTCCCCTGTGTTTCAGGTTTTCCTTACTGTGGGCTCATTACCATCATGGGAGAGATTAAAATCTCTCCAGACTATAACTGGTTCAGAAGTACAGTTCCTCTTAAAAAGGTAGGTTCAACCTTAATTTCTCCTCAAACCCATAACTCTGGTTTAGGCATATATGCCGGGAAGCTTCTGGTTGTGCTTACTTTGCAGCTGAATGGCTGTCTGTCCTCCTTTATTTTGCAGAGGATGGTCCTCTCTTTGAAGGTAGGAGAATCATGTCATGCAGAGGTTTTAAGGATATTAAAAAGTCCTCTTTCTAAAGTGTATTGTTTACTTCCTTCTTACGATCGAAAGCAGGCTGTTTGGCTCTCTTCTCCAATCCTGACACCTATAAATATCGTCATGGCGTGATCATGAGTCTCCCACAAAGGCTTTATAGATACTGGTGTGGAAATAGCAGCTGTAGGCCTTTCTCAGCATATACTGGAAGCAGCTTGGTGTAGCTTCATCCCAGCTGATGGGAGTCCTATGGCTCCCATTAAAAGCATGAGGCTCATTTACAATTCAGCAACCCAGTATTGCGTTTTGTTTTGAGCAATGTTGCCTTTCAGCACATTCTGATACCCACAGAAAAAGAAAAGAGGGTGGCGTAAAAGGCAGGCGTGGACTTGTCTTTCATTTGGAGCACGAATACAATAAACTGCAGGGCAGTTGCTTCTTCAAGCTGAAAAAAGGCCTTTACTAATGTGTTGTCCATATTTGTTGTTGTTTTCCCTCTTCTTAATGGACATGCTTTATTGTTAGTTTGTGATCATTCACAAGGTTTTCTTGGCAAGGGTTGTTCACAGGGGGTTTGCCATGGCCTCCCTCTGAGACAGAGAGTGCCACTTGCTCAGAGCCAGAGTTTCCATGGCAGAGCAGGGATTTGAACCCTTGTCCTCATCCACATACTACACTATTTCTGGCTGGTGTGTTTGTAATTGTTTCAAATCTATTTCCAGTTGAATTATGTATTAACTTTTGTGTGATGTATACTTGTATCTGTATCTGTTTTGAGGTTTGTAAATAGCCTTGAGTCTCAGGTTTGGGGAGGAGGAGGTGGGAAATGAATAAATGAATGGAGGGGAGTGGAATGACTCTTCCCTTTCTGATATGTTCCTCATTTACCAGAATTGCAACAGTAGAAATCATTCCTCCTCACCTGAATGACTACAGCAGCCATGCGGAAAGCACGGGGCCAACTTTCTCTTGCAAAAGAGTTCACTGTGGTGGCAGAGTTGGCATTCGCTGGCCACATTTGAGCCATGTGGCTGCTGTCTTGCATATGCACCATGTTTTGTTTTTGGAGGGGGGCTTGCTTCTAACAAACCCCTTTGCTGCACTCCTGCTTCTGATATTGGTCAGTGGACAAAGAGAAGCCAAAGTAAATAGTGTGTTTGGGGGTTGCAAAAGGGGAGCGTGTGTATTTATGGAGGGCAGATTACTCACATTGGTGTGCGGGAATACATTTTTTTTCATTTGCCCATAATTTCAAGATGCATCAGGGAGCATATTAGTGGCAGTTACCCTGGATACTTAATTTTGTGTAAAATTTCCTCCATTGGCACTTTAAAAAGCATCTGGTCTTCATGGGAGAAGCTTGGGAATCCATAAAACATTTTCTTCCTGGGCCCCATGTGCCATTTCCCACCTCTCCCATCTGTTCAGTCGCTGCTTGTTTGTTTCCAGCTCCAGCCACAACAGGATTACTTGACCAGTAAACTGTTTTCTCTGAATCTGGGTTGAATATTTGAGGCGTGTGAAGGAAGAAAAGTGTTACTGCATTCAGCGTCCCCTTCATAGTCTGGCTGTGCCTAAGTAGAAGCTTCATGCGTCTGATGTTTCAATTAAATTTAAGCTGCTGCCTTCTAGTCAGGAGGCTTTTTGCTATGCTAAATCCCCACCCTGTGATTTCTGTTTAAGAGGCATACTTTTTAATTGGCCATCTAGTTGCAAAAAAAATCCCCTAGCAATCCCGTGACGCTCTTTCGTAAGCACAAGAGTATTTGTTTTACTGGGCTCAAGTTCTGGTGTGTGTGTGTGTGTTTTTGACTTTTAAAAATCGTTAACTCTTTAGATAATTCCTAACCCATGGACTGAAGCCACAAGCTGTGCAGGTTTCTATTAAACCTGTCTGTCAGTGTTAAAGTTGCATTGGTACATAACCACAAACACAATTGTGGGATTTTTAGAGGACGCCTGTAGGGCAAATTTAGTGAAAAAAGCAAGCTGATTATGTATGAAAGAGAGAGTGCCCCTCTTTTTAAGGAACTGTGTTTTAAGGAACTGTAAGGGTTTCCTGAGCCAGGCATTTATTCTTAGACTTCTAAATAGTTTCCTTGGTATGTGTTTCCCCCCCAAAGCTGTGAAATGCAAAGAAATGCCTGGTGGGAGTGGGAAGGAGGCCTTCCAATGTGAGAGTCTCAATAGGTAGTATCTTAAGGGCACCTTTCAGACGCTGCTGGTGGTGACAACATCTTGCAAATGCATTGGCTAAACTGTGTGGTTCACAGTATTATCACAAAGATACCTTACAAAGAATATTTTTTTCATAGGCTGGGCCTTGCAAAACGTATGGATATCTTCTAACTATTCTGTTTGTGGTACAGACCACACTGAATCATTGAGCCATCTTCCTCACATGCGGATGTGAATGGAAGTGTGTCTACAGAAAGCAACGTATAAGTTGCTTTATACTGAAGTCAGACCATTGGTTCCTCTGTCTCGCTGTCATTGTTGACGACTGGCAGCATCTCTCCAGGGTTTCAGGCAGGAATTTTGTTCTTTTGGAGATGCCAGAGATTTAACCTGGAACATTGGGAACACCATTAAGCATCAGTGTATCTGGGAAATAATTTTGCATCATGTAAGGTGGTGAGCTTTAACCTTGGCAAGTGAGTAGACATTCACTTGACCATGTGAAAAGTATAGACAAAAAAAATCAAAGTGAGATTTTGTCGTGTCCGTTCAAGTAAACTCTGATCTATGGCATTCCTATCCTAGGGGTTTTCTCAGAGGATATTTGCCATTGCCTCCCTCTGAGGATAAGAAAGAGTATGACATACCAAAATCACCCAGGAAATTTCTGCGGCTGAGCAGGGATATAAACCATGGTCTCTGAGTCCTAGTCCAACGCTCAAATAGTTACACCATGGTGGATCTCAAGTGTCTTGTTGTTATGTACCTTCAAGTTGACTCTCATCTTTGATGACTTAGGGTTTATCTGTCAGGATTTATTCACCGCAGGTTTGCCATTGCCGTGACTTAAAAAGTTTGAAAGAGCAGAAGTTGATGTCCCTTGATTTCAAACTGAGGCCAGTGCTTCTGGTTAGCAGACCGACCTCAGCAGAAGATTCTCATTCTGTTAATGCATCTGAAAGCTGGAATGGAGACTGGCCAGTGCTGGATTCCTGCCCCATAGCCCTGCTGAGAGCCCTCCCTTCTGCCTTTGGGTAAACTACAAGTTTTTCTAGCAGCATGTGATCTTTCACATGCTTTGTCAAATGCAGCTCTTGCTGTGAACTAAAGATGCCTAGCTAACATTGCAATGGATTTGTGAGGTGCTTTCCTTTTAAATGTCAACAGAAGCGTAAAACTACGGAAGCAGAGGAAGCACCAAGTCATTGCCATGGCTTCCAGCTACAAAAGTTCAGCAAATTTTATACTGAGTGAATAAATTCAGCCTTTTTTTTTAATGTGCAGAATATGGGGGTAATATATAACCATTGAAATTAATTGAACCTTTGTCCCTGACCTAAGGGCTGCCCATTACTTTACTTCAGAATTCGGTATATGAAGTTTGGGGACTGAATCTGTAAATTAATTTTTGCTGGATGGGGGATTCTGGGAGCTGTAATCTAAGAGTAGAATTTCTAACCTCTGAGTAATGTAGATTTCTCTTCAATATTCATTTAATATTCCTCTCTTGAAAATTATGTTCCCATTTTATTTGAATTTTTTTCAGAATGAAAGTCTTTCAGGCTTAGTTTGGGCCAAAATCCTTTCTGCATTCAGTTAGGAAGAGGATTTATTAGACTTGGGTTTACTGCTGAGTGTGCAGACACACAGCTGTCTTAATGGAAGCATTCAGGTGTCTGAAGTGACTGTACTCAGAGTCTACATATAGGAATCACTTGTTTTCTTACTGAGTGACTTGTTATCCGCCTACAGGTTCTAGAAAGGGAAATTGGCCTCAGATTTCTGTCCACTGAACCATGAAAAGCCAGCCTCCCAAGTTTGCTTTCAGTCTCATGATTTGGTGATGAGGACTATTGGCAGCATAGAAAAAGTCTGATTTGTTTGTTTGCTATTTATCTCTGTCTTTTCTAAATCAGTTTTGTTCCAGAGTAGAATGCCTTGATGCTCACATGGTTTGATGTCCATACGCCCCTTTCTTTTCCAGGGAAGAGGAATTTGTGAGGCTTAAATTGATTACATTAACTGTTTGGGTGACGCATAACCATTTTGGAAACGCAGTGTACTTTGATCAACAGCAACACACCGGCTGGAGGGATGTAGTAACACCGGAGTTGCTATAGTGGGGAAGATGTTTCCTTAAATACTTTTGAAGCCAATGAAACATTGCAAGATACAATCATTTCATCTCCTGCTTTGCAAGACAGGTTCTTAAGAAGTGTTGTGTGTGCTATTTGAGGCTTACCTTGCATTGGCATGCTAGATATGTGGCTTTAGTTATAGAGAAGGCTTTAGATTGGAAAGCAGTCCATTATATTTCACAGCTTCACACAGCCAACTGACATGAGTGCAGGGAGGAGTGAATATTAGAAGTTACAAGCTGACTTCCGCTTTACTTTCCATGTGTTTAATATTCTAGATCCATATGTGATTTATTATGTGTTATATATTTTTATTGCACCCATTGATTTTGAATGCAAATAACCTATGAT
Source organism: Sceloporus undulatus (assembly GCF_019175285.1). Taxonomy (NCBI): domain Eukaryota; kingdom Metazoa; phylum Chordata; class Lepidosauria; order Squamata; family Phrynosomatidae; genus Sceloporus; species Sceloporus undulatus. The sequence goes on along the minus strand of NC_056527.1, from coordinate 167,564,722 downwards.
CTGAACATTAATAAAAGACTGGTATACCTTTTGTAAGGTTCTACAGCAGTGATGGTGAACCTTTTAGAGGCCGAGTGCCCAAACTGCAACCCAAAAGCCACTTATTTATTGCAGAGTGCCATGTTCCTCTGGCTTTCTAGAAACAAACTCTGGCAAACTCTATTCTGGGGCGATGGCACATGTGCCCACAGAGAGGGCTCTGAGTGCCACCTCTGGCACACGTGCCATAGGTTCACCATCACTGTTCTACAGTCTTCTGAAGAACACAAATGTATCTTACCTGGTGCAAGAAAAAGGCCTGCATGGAAAGGACTACACTTCAGAACCACCCAGTGAGAGTTCTTTCCTTGAACATCCAAGGCCTGGGGAGGTTTGTTTTGGACAGCAACTCCCATAGTTCAGAGCCAGGGGATTCTGGAAATTGTAATCCAAAAATAACTTCTGAGTTTTGGACAGCAGTGTCCTCTGTGCTTTAATAAAATTTGCTCTGAGACAAGAGTGCAGCATAGATTTGATTCACGTGGAGTATAATGGGGAAAGAGGACTTTTTATAGTATTTACAGAGATACTCCTATGTCTGTTAAAAGTAGCTATTGCTAAAGAGCTTCTACTTTATCTTTCTTTGAATTTTACAGATTATTGTAGACGATGACGACAGTAAAGTCTGGTCACTGTACGACGCAGGACCCCGGAATATCCGATGCCCCCTCATATTCCTCCCACCGGTCAGCGGAACGGCAGATGTGTTCTTCCAGCAGATTTTGGCCTTGTCTGGATGGGGTTACAGAGTCATTGCTGTGAGTCTCTTTGGCAAGGTCCAGCATGTCTCAGCCTTTGAAGAAATGCCAGGCCAAAACGAACATTTGGCTTTTTGTATGTTCTTAAAGCCCTGCGAAACAAGCTGCATTTCTGCCTAGGGCCTCTTGTGCAGGCTGCATGTAGTATTTTCTAGTGTGTCTACTATACCTATATGTGTTTTTGCTTGGAAGAGTAATGCTAAGGTTTGCTGTATCTTTGGGGGGAGGTTTTATTTAGTGGGGAATCATTCTTCTGCAGCAGAAAGGGAAACCTCTTGTGCCATCCCTAACACTTTGTGGCAATTAAGGATACAAATATGGGTGCTTGTGACCTTTATAAAAATATGAAGTACAGTGGGTTATCTTTGTCTTCAAACTCCCTTCCAGAGTACATTGGGATGCTCTTTTTGAATGGGAACAGGTTTTGCGCTGTATTTAACATTCTTGCTGCCTTTTAACTATTTTAGGCACAAGTTGCCACTAATTAAACACTGAAATACATACTTAGTTAGAGATTAGATGAAAGTATTTAACAATAATAGGATTTCTGGTGAGCTTGGACTATACCATGCGACAACTTTGCAGAAACCAGCAGGGTTTTCCCTATTTAAGGTACAAAGGCTTCTTTGCTTCAAAATCACCAGTGGGTTTTCAAATTAATACAAAGTTTGGAGAAATAATAATAATAATAATAATAATAATAATAATAATAATAATTGGCTATACCTCCTAGAATCTCCTAAATATGGCTAGTAACCATGGAGCCTGGGGGATTCTGGAAGGTATATCCCAAAAGTGTAACGTTTCCATCCTCTGAGTTAGTAGAGATTCTTGAAAGTGCAAGGAACTAAAATGACATATTCAGACTTCTGTCCTTTCCCATTTTTAACCCTCCTTTTCAATTACTTTTAGCTGCAGTATCCGGTGTACTGGGAGATTTTTGAGTTCTGCGATGGATTCAGAAAACTATTAGACCATCTACAGCTGGATAAAGTTAGTGCCCTGAGATTGACAAATAGCCTGTTCTTACAATAAAATGTTAGGTAAAAAGCCTAGAGTTTATTAAGCATAACATTAATTGCCCCAACGAAGGGGAAATCTTTCCTGTTACATTTTCCCCTTTTAGACTAATTTTGTTGCTGTTTTTGAGACCACTTCAAAGAAGGAATTTACTCTTGTTTTTAACTAGACTTTGTCTCTTCTTTGGTGCAGCAGGTGTCTTGACAAAATATTTGTGTTTAAAATGGTTTAACTGTGACTTGCGTCAACTGTGTGTTAAAGATTTTTCTGAGTTTATTGAGAGAATTCATATATTTGAAGTCTTCAAGAATGTTTATACACTCAAAATAAATGCATTCTTGCCAAAGAGAATTTGCTTTACTTCAGTGGAGACCATTGTATTTCACTGTTGGCAACAAAGTCAGACAGTGAAGGAGGAAATCAATTTATATAGGAGTATTCCTTTACACATGCCTTATGTTATAGTGGTATTGGATTGTTTCCAGATATTATCTGCCAGGAGTTCTTAGATTGGTCTTTCCCAAGCTGGCACCTTCCATATATGAGGGAATGGTATCCCCAAAATCTCCGAAACCAACTGGTTGGTGAAGGGAAAAATCAGAGATTGACCATAAGACCAAAGTAAAGGAAAAGTATTCTGACGTTGCAGAGATATGAAGCTTTTAGTGATTGGAAGGAAAAGCAAATTAAACATTATCCCAGAGCATTGACTAACTGGCACTTTCTACTAATAACAATGAGAATCTGACATGTAAGGACAAGGTTCAACATAAATAGTTTTTACTTGGTGCTCACTTGATAATTTCCCATTAATGACTCCTGTTTTGTGATTGTCTAATATATATCTGGTCTTCTCCTGTGACTGGCTATATGCTGCTTGATGTCACTGTGTAAATTTTCCAAAACTGCTATAAGTAGTAAGGTTTATGTTTGCTGTAGTGCAGATTTATTGCAGATATCTGGACTGGCTCTGGCTTGTTAAATAAAGTGCTGTCTTCAATTCACTAATGTTGTGATTCTTGAACCCCAATTAGGGCAGGTTTTCCCTTCATTGGTGGATTATGAGAGTGGCACTCCACATTTGGAAGGTGCCACCTTGGGAAGGCTGCACAAGGCAGTCTTGGGCTTGATCTCCATCTGAAATGTGGTCATAATTGTGGCTTAGCTGTCATGTAATATGGAAAGTGAAATGTGATGATAAGGAGGAATATTGTAAAAGAACAGTGCTAGATATTAGGAATATTCTTCTAAGGCATCTTTACTTTGTTAACATTAGGTTCACCTCTTTGGTGCTTCTTTGGGGGGATTCCTTGCTCAGAAATTTGCAGAATACACCCATAAATCTCCCAGAGTCCAGTCACTGGTTCTCTGCAATGCTTTCAGTGATACCTCCATTTTCAACCAGACATGGACTGCAAACAGGTGAGATAAAAGCCAAAACAAATTAGTTTGGGCTTTTTTATTTTTCAAAGAAAGTAAAGTTAGATGAACACAAATCATTTCTTGTATGTTGTTTTTGAGCCTTGTATTAGAAAAATCCTGTTTGATCTTTACAAAGCTGTGTTTTCTTAATTAAGAACTTCTCTGCTTACAATTAGATTTGAGAATCCATCAGTATTGTATTCCTTGCTTTTTAAGAACAAAGAACAAAACCTTCCACAATCTTATTAATGCAACAAGTTTAAGAAGTAACATTGCTTTTAACATTGTCAGAATGTGTGCAAGCATTTAACATAAACAGTGCTTTGTGCATTATGTTTGGCCTGACTATTCCTGCCTTTTCCTGGGAAAAAGACCAACACTACCATTAGTTGCCTTTCTTTTCAGCTTTTGGCTGCTGCCTGCCTTTATGCTAAAGAAAATTGTACTTGGAAACTTTGCATCTGGTCCTGTGGACCCTGAAATGGCTGACGGAATTGATTTCATGGTGGATAGGGTAAGAATTTGCAAATGTTAATATGTAATGGTGTCATCTGGTTCTTTAAATGTGTAATCGTGTCAGCCTTTTCAGTTGACAAGCAAGGCAAAAGCATTTTAAGAAGTTAAGCTTACTGTATGTTTGGTCTCAAACCAAACCAAATCCATAATCTTCTGACATTTTTATTCATTTTGAATTCTTGAAAGCTGGAAAGCCTGGGCCAAAGTGAACTTGCTTCAAGACTCACCCTCAATTGTCAAAATTCCTATGTGGAACCTCATAAAATCAGAGACATCCCTGTCACTATCATGGATGTAAGTAATTTCTTATTTAGCCCTTGCACTATGTGTACTGGTTGTGTGAAAGATAATCCCATTGCACTGACACACATCTAACCACCAAGTTTTAGATAGCACCTTCATTCCTCACCGTTAGCTGTGGAGTGATTCAGTATGTGTTTAAAAGTATTTTACTAACTTACTGTGTGATGGGGTGGGGAGATCTGGCAGCACCTTTATATGTTTCAGCATAAGATTTTGGGGACTCCAGTCCATTTCTTGCATGGAGTGAAGCCTGAGGAAGAAAACCCTAACAATGCCTGTGTGCAAGGACCCCATATTCTAGTATCACACTGAGATGCATAGTCAAGCTTCTGAAAAGACTTCACAGCAGATCATGTTATTGATTGCAGAATATGGTTGTTAGCACAACTGACTGACTGACTTGACTGTCTTCTAGGTCTTTGACCAGAGTGCTCTTTCCACCGAAGCCAAGGAAGAGATGTATAAGCTGTATCCCAATGCCAGGAGAGCCCATCTCAAGACAGGGGGCAATTTCCCTTATCTCTGCAGAAGTGCGGAAGTAAATCTCTATATCCAAGTAAGGCTACCTGTGGTTTTGTTCACAGTTATTTACCAGCTGAGCAGAGCAGGGTGGTATTCTTTAAAACAAACGAACAAACCAAAAACCCTCACTCTGCTGTGCTGTAAGAGAGAGACATGTTACATGAAAAATGAGTAGGAAGACTTTCTATGAATGGCTTGCTAGAAAGGTTTTATTTAAGCATATAGCTTCTCCCATCTGCCCAAGTAATGGGTAACAGATTTTCTGGCACCTCTAAATCTTGCTAAGAAAACCCCATGATAGGATTGCTAGAAGTCAGAAACAACCAAGCCACACAACCACAGCCTAGTTACCTTCATTTTCAATGACTGGGAGTCAGTTGAGGTAACTTGGTAAAGGTGAACCACTTTGATACAATACCCATGGCAGAGACGAAGCTGCAGGTGAGAATGGTTCCGTGGTACTGGTCCCACCCCCCAGTTAAATACTTGTTTTGATCATGTTACGGATTTGTTACTGGAAGAAGTACTATTTATGCCCATTCGTCTCTCCCCAGATTCACTTACTTCAGTTCCATGGTACCAGATATGCTGCAATTGATCCTTCCATGGTCAGTGCCGAAGAACTTGAAGTCCAGAAAGCCAATTTCCAAGTTAGCACTGAGCAGGAGCCGGAGCAGTTGTAGTTCTTGGACTTGCTAGTCTCACATCATTGGAGGAAGGGATCTTTAGCCCTTTGGGGGGCACAGTCCTTCCTTACAATCACATCTTTCCAACCTGCCTTTTCTCTACAACTAAACTGGTTAGAACCGCATCCTTCAACTAAGCTGGACTGATTTTCATGAAATGGAATACAGCGATAAGCAGTTGTTCACATCACACTCTAAAACGATAAGAGGTTAAGGATGCACTTTTGGAAGACTCATTTAAAACAATCTAAGAAAACTTTTGCTACCAAAGCCTTCACTATTGTGTTCTTAAGGAAAATAATCTTTTTTAATATATACATATATGTATGTGTGCGTGTATATAGTCAGGCAGAGAGAGGCTGCGTGTGTGTGTATATCATGAGCAAACTGTATGCCTGGAAGTTGGTTTATAATTTGAATATTTAGTTTTTAAAACTATGTTGAAGTGCCAATGTGGGTATTACTTTTCTTTATTTACTGTTGCTACTTACTGACTTCATTTGCTATCAGAGCATTTTCTTTTTGTAAAACTGCCTTGCTGTCTAAATAAACTTTTGGAATAAAATTTCAGCTGAGGAAAAAAAGTATTTTTTGCTCCCAACAACAAACCTGTATGTGGTGACAGCCCTGTTTTCATAGCTACATACAGTTGGCCCTGTAGTTTTGATACGAAGGGCCAGCTTCCACTTGTTAGTCCTAATTGGTTCAATGAAAATTTAGGTAGTCAATGCCTATGTTAGTTCAACAGACTGAATGGGTCGGCTGTAGTCTGGACTAACAATTGCATTTAGGCCAAGATTTATAACAGGAATACAAGTGCAGAGGTACCAACATGTCTTTCACCCCCCGGGTGTTCAGTGTAATTGCTGCTTCAGTATCTGTTAAAGAGATGAGGATTTTAGATAATTACCTTTATGTTTATAAAACCCCAACAAGTTGTTTAAGGGAAGCTTTGTTTATTTGAAAATCAGATGCATAAACACGGTTTTAAAAAATACAAAACTTCATGACAAATTTTAAGAAAGTCTAACCACCACGAGATACAAACTGGTCTCTGTCTTTTCTGTGTTGACTAGGATAAACTCCACAAGCTGCCTTGGAGTCGAGATTTCCTACCTGTAGGGCACAGATGGACAGCGATGGCAGATCCACAGACTAATCTCGCCCCTGAAATCATTCCCTTGGAAATTCTGATGGCAAACAGAAGCCCTTTAGAGCAAGCAGTAAATGCTTGTTTCAAAGTGGGGTGGCCAAAGTGGGGTGGTTTCGTGGTCCTTAATGCCCTCTGGAACTCCCCTCTGGTTTGACATATACTGATCGCACAGTTTTCTAGAGGTGATCAAAATGGCCTTTGGAGGTTGGCAGTAGAGCATCACTTTCACAGCTCATATTTCCTTTTCTTGAAGTTGTTGCTGTCTACATGCTAAGAAGGAGAAGCTGACCATCCAGCTTATCTCCATGTGCATAGCTAAGATGTAGAAAAAGTTAGCAGGGACTGCAGAAGTATTGGCTCAGTTGTAAAATGGCTTCCTTGCAACTTTGTGGTTCCATCAAACCTCCTCCCATATTAATTTTTACATGGACTGAATAACCCACCCTTCCAGAAACATAGTTCATGCAACCCAAGTTTGCATGCCATTGCTCTAAACAGTTATGGACAGACACCCTTCCTAGAGATGTCACAGTGTTTTATCAGGCACTGTATTCTCATGCAGGGTCTGGGTGGATGGGATGAGTTCTATATGTACTGCAGAAAAGAGATGCTGCCAATGAGTCTCTTCCTGCCCCATTTGAAATGGCACCTTGTACCTCAATAAGCATGCGCCTGGGAGAATTGGGCAATTGCAGCTTTCACTGTGTATTCTCAGATGCATGGGTTCTCTTCATGAATTTCAGGAAAGGAACAGTAGGCTGTCAGTGGATATGGAGTGACTTTGAGAATAACAGCATCTCTGCTACTACCAACAAATCTAGATTAATTCCAATAACACAGATTTTCCAGTGATGGAGATGGAGACATCCTCACTTGAGTTTAATTTTATTTTGGTTATGCTCAAAAGGTCAACTTTGCCTCGGTTGCAATGGGAATCATGCAGTCCTAGCCAGTAGTATAGCTAACTGAACCATGCTGGGATCTGAAGTTCATGATTCCCATCCCTGAGCTAGATTGTGCTCCTGATCTCTCTTTTTTGAGTGGGGAATGGGAAAAAGGATAAGCAAGCGCAATAGGATCCCTGTATCTGTGGGAGTAGATGTTTCCATACTTGCACAAATGTGATAATGGGGAACCCTATTGAAAGGAATCACTTCTGGTGGAAACGTATCATAGGACCTAGAAATGCTTAGAGACAATACCTCTACGTATCTCTAGGTCTTCCAGCATGACTCTATGTTCAAATGCGGGCAGAATCATACTACAGAATTGCGTCAGAGGACCTAGAAAATGCCTGGGGAGAACATATTTTTTTGGAGATGGGTAAGTCAATCCGCATATACCAGTCCTGCATATATGAGGGTCATACAGTATCTGTCCATTTTGCATGGACAGAGAAGATGAGGGGGACTATGTGGAGGAGAAATCCCATACAATTCTTTCAAATAATAAATTACAAGTATAGAAGTTACACTGAAAATAGACGTGTATAACTAGCACCTGATTGGTAGCAAAATGAGTATTTTTGAATGGTCTTTGTAAAAGTAGACTTGCATGGTGAAACTGAAAAAAGCAAATGTAGGTGCATTTAGATCTCAGACTGTAGGCCCCAGCAGCCCTAGCCAGCATTGCTAATGGTGAAGCATACTGGGAATTGCAGTCCAACATCTGGAGGGCTACATGGTTGTCCTCTAGTTAAGCAGAGGAGGCAGCCATAGAAGAACTTCAGCGATTCTATGCTTTGAGATTTACAGTGAGATATTCTGGTTTTAAAATATGGTCTAATCTTTCCCTTTAAGAAGTTTTATTCAACAGTCATTTCTCCTGATTCAATAGGATTTACCTCTCTGTAGGTTTAAGAGTTCAACCTTGGTCTCAGATCTGAAAAATCTGTCTAAATGTGGAAATAGTAATCAGTCACCCCTTTTCTATAACAATGCATTGCTGCGACTAGAATCTGCTGATGTACACTTTTGTGTTTACCTGATCTCAGGTAGAAAATGTTGCCATTGGTTATGGCATGAAGCCCTTAGAGAAAGACAGGTTATGACATTGTTTGTTTGTGACCCTTGATCACAGTCTTGAAGTAATAATGAACACCGGGATTCCCGTTACTTTTTCAGATATCACATCGCTGTACACTTCCTCGGAGAAGGAGAATCCGCGTTCGCCTGTTTCCGGATGCTCTCTGTCAGAAAACAAGGATACAGATCCATTGGTATTTATGACTTTTTCCATGGTGTCTGTCTTAGACTATGTTAACTCCCAGAATCTGCCTCCTTAAGTGGAAGAGGGACCTAAATCAGTCCCCTACAGATAGAGCGGATCTAGTTAGATCCAAGTGAGCAGCAAGGCTTATCTGAGAGGAGGTCCTCCTTTAGGTATCCTAGGTCCAAAAGCATACTCTGTGGGGTGAGAATCATGTGGTTGTCCATGTGTTGTTGGACTGTGAGTTCCAGCAGCCCCTATAGCCAGTGGTAATGTATGCTAGGTGTTACTGTCCAACAACATCTGAAAGGCCATACAGTACTCATCCCTGATTTAGACCCAAGACATCCTTAAAGGTAATTCTGCAAATAACCTATTGCAGTAAGTAGTCTCTGATGGAACTGGAACTTGGATTTCCAAAGTGAAGTCGAAGGCTTTCACATTGGCTGGCATCCATAGTTTATTGTGGGTTTTTCAGGCTATGCGACCATGTTCTAGAAGAGTTTATTCCTGTGACTGACATCTTCAGATGCTGGTGAAACATCAAGAATAAACTCTTCCAGAACATGGCCGCATAGCCTGAAAAACCCACAAAAAAATAGGAATTTGGATCATTGGCTTTTCCATAGTCAACCAGGCTTAACCATGATTCATTTTCTTTGGGTTATAATCACAGAATCATATTAAGTTGATGGAAGTCTAGATGGTTCAACGCAATATGGAGGGTCCATGCTTGCCTTACCTGCCAAGTCGTTCCTCCCAATGCCCACCAGGCCTTCATATAGCCCTTTGACTGGGTTCTCCCCTGCCATGACGATGCCATGGAGCCAAATAAGCAACATCCTGTGACCATGTTCCTTGTAGCTTTTGGTGCCTGGAATGAAGAACAAAGTACAGTATTGTTTTAATTGGTTTTTGTTTGTTCATCACTTCAGGAGACCTTGCTGGGTGGGAGGCGATACAGTCAATAATACCTGCCCATTGGTGCTCGATTGCTCTGATGTGCGCCTCGGTGAATTTCCAGTAATGCGCCAGCTTCTTCCACTCACTGGGTTTGAGGTATTTTGTAGCGAGCCTCCACATGACCGAACGAATGTGTTGCGTCTCCAGCCGGTGGTCCTGCTTGAAAGTTAAGTGCTTGGCTACCCAGGAGTCGGAGTCGCTGTTCAGATTATCCTGCAACAAATGGTCAAGGTTTCTTTCAATAACCTTAGCAGCACATCTCATATGCAAGATATCAGTCTATTTTTTATTACTTTATTTTTAAAGAAGCCATTCATAGAATGATAGAATTGTAGTGTTGGAAGAGACCACAAGGGTCATCCAGTCCAACCTCCTGTCATGCAGGAAATCACAATCAATTCATTATTCTGCAACCCAACTTTAAATCATATTGACTGCAAACTATGCACTAATTTGGTAACTCTGCCACCAAGTGAACAAAGATACTACTGCAGGCTTCAAATATGCACATACTTGAAACTGCAGACGCTTTGTGCAAAATTACAGATACTGTGTATGTGTGTACACATACAACCACAACTACAGCCCCAAGCTGCACATTCTTAGGGTCCCCATGTATGTTCACGTTAGGGTCTGTTCTTGAAGCTATTGCTCTGACAGTCAAACGCATATTCTTTTACTACGATAGCATGTTCACCTACCTTTTCCCATTTGTAAAACCGATCTGCTTTGATGACCATATCCGCCAGGTTGATGTGATTCCCGCGGGCAGCAATATCTAGTGATGTTTTCCCTTGCTGCCATCCAAGGGCGAAGCGGGGGAAGAAAACATGAACAGTAATCATACAAGCAAAAAATTAAAATTAAAAAAATCAATTAATCATATTTTAAAGTTAATGTACAGGAATTAAGTGACTTCTTTCATATCTTGAGAACGCATGCCCCATTTGCCACTGATGACAGATACGTATTTTGTGAGCGGTTTTGTAATCTTGCTCTTGCAAACATTTTGGTGGTTGTTTTGGTTTTAGTATAGGAAAGAGGTTTTCTGGAATCTGCTTGCAAATAATTGCTTGAAGGAGGGAGATGCGAATGTAGTTTAAAGAGAGGATCAGTTTTCCCCCCCTTGAAACTACAACAGTCAAAAGTACAACTGCCTCAGTTTAGTGAGTTCAGGCTTGATCTGTTTAAGGACCCATTTGTTTGCCTTTTTGGCCATCCATGGTATCCTCAGCACTCTTTTTAATAGCTTTCTTCACTGTCCAGCTCTCACATCTGATGGGGAATATGATAGCTTGGACGAATCCTAGCTTTGATATTCAGTTTAATATCTTTGCGCTTTAAGATCTTGCTTAGTTCTTTCAGAGCTGCCCTTCCCAATCCTAGTCTTCTGATTTCTTGACTGCAGTCCCAGTCTGATCAATGTTTGATCCAAGGTATGATCAATCTTTATTTCAATTTCCTCATTGTCTATATCAGCGATTTCCAACCTGTGCTCCATGGAGCCCTTAGGGCTCAGCGAGTCAAAAAGGCTGGAAACCCCTTGTCTATTTTGATTTCTCGTAGCTCCTCTGTGGACATGATTTTTTATTACTTAATACTCAACAATAAGTCTGCCTTAGCACTTTCTTCTGAATCTGCCTGCTAAAAAATGGATGTTTTAATGTGTTTTATATACGTTGTTAGCTGCCTTGGATCCCACTTTGGCAGAAAGGCGGGATAAAAATAAAATAAAATAAAATAACTAAATAAATACAATAAAAAAGAACCAACGAACCAATTGCTCAGTGGTGAGCCTGTATGGATCTCAATCCAACTGACTTGATGGCTTTATTCTTTCTGGGACTACCAACAGAATTTAGGTCCATGTGGAACTGTTACACTTGTGGAACTCCATTTTATAAGCCATGAACTGAATGCATCCATTGAACAATGGCTTAAAAAGTGTAACCGCATGTTTAAGGGAACCTACACGAATGCATGACGCCAACAGCATTCTGGCCAGGGTTTCTTTTTTAATTAAACGGAGTGCAGAGGTGGGTATAACTAATTTAAAAACTGAATTGCTGTTAGTGGAGGTGACCAGGAAAGACCATTCATCTCCTCCTCCCTGAAACACAAGGGGGGAAAAGGAGATCTGAGAAGTCAAAGGATGGGACTAAGGGCTGCAAAAATGGCTTTGGAGGTCCCATGGAGTCCCAGGAAACATATTGGAAGGGTACACAAGACAGGGTCTTCTCAATGGCTGCCCCTAGGCTCTGGAACTCTTCCTTAAAGAGGAAGGAGACTGAAATGGCTTCCTCCTTGCACTCCTGCCTAGCAAGTTTTGTGTAAGAGGATAATTTACCTTGTCTGTTAGTTTTAAATTCACCCCAGCAATCAGGATAAGCTCAGCAATGTCTTGCCTCCCATACTCTGCAGCAATATGGAGAGGACTCTGCTGCCTCTGGGTAAAAAAAGAAAAATAGCAAGTCTTAATCTGGTTCAGGAGCATTTTTGTCTTTACTAAAACCCCATGATCTACCCACTGGATCACTATCCAGCCGCTTTGAATTAGCTCCCCACCAAAACCAAGTCAAAAGTAAGAAAGAAGGTTGTGTGTGTGTACTTGTGGAAGAATTTATTGCACTAGAACTGCACTTGCATACTCTCCAAGAAGGTTCACTGACTATGCAACTATTTGTACACCAGCATAGTGCTTTGACACATTTCTGCTCATGCTGTGATATTTATTTCAAGACTTCATCTATGATTTCTTTAACAATCTTATCTCTATCTCTTAGGAGACATCTCTGAGCTGTCTGCATAGTATATGTAAAAAGCAACCAAACGTGGTATTTATTAGATCTTTCGTCAACTGGCGAAATCTTACATTATCAGGGATGTCCAGGTCACATTCGGCATCAATTAGGAGTTTGACAACAGTCAGATGGTTATGTAGCACCGCAATATGCATAGCTGATGCATTTTGCTGTGGAGAGAAGCAGTGACATGAATATTAATGTCCAATTTGGCAGAACTGAAAGAGAAAGCATCCTTTGAGCTGCAGCAAAGGTTGCTTCTTCACCTCAAATCAGGTATAGCCATGGTATGGAAGCATAATTTAGGAGGGAAAGACACAGCCCTCAAGATTATATTTTATTGAGATCTATATAGTTCCCCATCTTTCCCTCTGATAGACTCAGAGTTGGAAGAGACCCCAAGGGCTATCCAGTTCACTTCAATTCTGCCATGCAGGAATACACAATCCAAGCACCCCTTCCAGCCTCTGTTTAAAGACCTCCAAAGAAGGAGACTCCACCAAAACCCAACCTCTGAACTAGAGAGCCAAAGCTTTTGCTGCTGGTCACATTTCCGTTGGAGCAGGACTTCTTCAAAGGAAGCCAAGCCATATCCGAAGAATGAGTATCTGTCCTGTTTATTCAGAGGAACAAAAACACTCCAGTTGTCATCTGCTTCACATTACTTACATAATTCAATGCATCTGTTTGGATTCCTGCATTGATCAGGATTCTGGCCATGTCTTCGCAGCCATTCAGTGCAGCGTAATGAAGGCAGGTCATTTTTTTCTAGGAGAGAAGGAGGCATTCAGGCAGCCTAGGAGGAGATCATCCGGGGACCTACAAATGGCCTTAAGGCCTTCTGTCTACCCAATTCTCTTATTTTTGCTTTGTTTTGTGTTGTCAAGTCAACTTTGACTTATGGTGATTCTATGATAGAGAGACCTCCAAGAAACCCGGTCATCAACTGCGCTGCTCAGGTCTTGCAAACTCAGGGCAGTAGTGGGTTCCTTATCGCAACAATTCACTTTTAGTGTGATTTTCTGCTTTGCTATGCCTTCCACTTTACTATTTTTTCCGATGGGTCACAGTGTCTCATGATATGTTCAAAGTAAGACAGCTTCAATTTAGTCATCTTAATCTTTATATATAATAATCATAACAATCCCTTATTAGCAGCCTTAGATATTTCTTATCACTCTCCCTGACTGCAGACTGGGAAATGAGAAATTTTGGAAGAACAGGGTTTGAACCTTCGCTCAGCCATGGAAACTCATTGGATGCCTTTGGGCAAGTCACACTCTCTCAGCCTCAGAGGAAGGCAAAGACAAACCCCCTCTAAACTAGTCTTGCCAAGAAAAAACATTGATAGGTTTGCGTTAGGGTTACCGCAAGTCGAAAATGACTTGAAGGCACACAACAACCCTAAACCACTAACCTGAGTCTGGGCATTGATGTCAGACCCGGCTTCCAGAAGTAGCTTTACGCAGTCATGATGTCCTCCTTCAGCAGCCAAATGCAGGGCAGTCAACCCTTCCTGGGAAGAGTGGGGAAAATAAGAATGATTGTATTCATGGTGGCAAGAGGAAGACTGACCTGTTTCCATCTATTGCTTACAGAAGAAACTCATGCTGCTGTGCTTACTCTTTTCTCCTCCCTCTCCTTGTCCTGTCCCTCTTTCCTTTTGCGTTATCTCTGTTAGATTGTGTGCATACAGAAATGGCTATCTTATCTTTGGATTTATAGAGAGCACAAAAAAACATAAAGCTGTTTTATCACCGACATCATCATCATTATCCGCCCCATGTCTTGTCTGGGGAATCTCTTATCTTCAGATGTTGTTGGACTCCCATAAGCCTCATCCAATATATCAATGGTTAGGGATGATAGCAGTCATAGTCTAGTTACCCTTGGTGGAACATAGGTTCTCCATTTCTGTGTTCAAAATGAGCACGAATTTCTATGTGGGGAAACAACCCACCTGATACAAAACAAGGGATAGAAGACAATGCAGGTGGGATTTGGAAAAACACATGCAAATTGAGACTGAATGATTTTCATTCCCTAGAGCCAGTGCGATTTAGTGCATTGAAATACAACCTTGGAGTTACATGCCCCGTTTCCAAAGTTTACTTACTATATTCTCCTCATCCAGGTCCATTCCAATTTCTACAAGCTTCTGAAGCACCTGTGCATGACCGTTCTTGGCAGCTAAATGGAGGGCTGTGTTCTTCTCCTGCAAATCAGTGTAGTATCCACCATAAATAAGAGGAAGGGAGACCCAACAGTTAGGAGAGTTGGTGAATTCCTTCTATGGCACAATAAATCAAGGGACAAGCTAGTTAATCCTCCATTGAAAGGTTGGGTCAAATGCACTCCATGAGGTCTGGTGGAAAATACCATCAAATCTTCTGCAATTCTATAAAACCTGTGACTTGTCTACATTGCCTCAATATATTAATTTGCATCTGCTTCAGACACCTATTGACCATTCTTGACCAAACTTCAGCAGCTTCCCAGGTAATGGAGAAACAGAACTACATATTGGTGATAATGGACTCCAGTTCTCAGGTGAAATCTCCAACTGGTTTCATGCAGCAACCCTGGGGATAAGATTGAACCTTGGGGGCTGGGAAAGCAGCAGTTGGGAGATGAACCAGAATCTTCTCAAACCAACTGGAACAATGGTAAAATAATACTTTCCAAGCCTATGCCTGTAAGGGAGTCCAAAAGGATACCAGGGTCGGTGGTACCAAATGGTACCAAGAGCACAGAAGAGCTAACAGTTGTTCTCACTGAGAAGTGATTTGGGAGATAGCCATTGTTTGAGAAGCAGGGTTAAAATGCAGCAATTCAACAAATGCATTCCCATTCCCAACCCTTGGCATACCTTGTCTTTAACGCTACATGTGCAACCAGAGGCCACCAGGAACTCCACCACCTCGAGTTGCCCATTCTCTGCAGCTAAATGAAAGGCAGTTCTGTCCATCTGTAAGGAGGAGGAGGAGGAGGAGGAGGAGGTAGAAAAACAGCATCCTTGCTAGCAGCCCGTTGTAAACACAGTTACAAGGCCAGGACTATCCTGGGTCTTGAGATTTCACTGGCAAAGCCTAAGACTGAAGGATGATCCCCTTGTGATGTTACAGGACATGGGTGCTGATCATAGCATCAAGGAGGATGTGCTAAGCATCAACCCCAGTTGCATCGAGTTCGGCATATAAATAAAAAAGAAAACACTGTCTAATGAAAATTAATCCATCCCTCCCAAATCTCTTCCAACATTTCACAGGTGAAAACTGGGACACAAGTGGCCAAGCAACATCAGAGTGTGATTAAGATGGCAAGCATTTTAAATAGGGAAGAATACACAAGCTGGAAGAGGCTGCAGCAGTTTGCTTTTCCTAAGTCTATTCAGATGGGCAAGATTCCCCCTTCTCCTCTGTCCCAGACTTATTTGAATGCAAACAACTTTTGTGCTTTGCTTTGAGCTCAGTTTGCACCAACAAGACTAAGCTGAGGGCGAAGGGGGAAAAGTTGGACATTTTAAAACCATATCAAAAAGTGGGATTAATCAGGACTGTCTCTGCCAAATCAGGACAATGCAGAGCTCTTACCATGTGATTCTTTCTCCTTGGCCTGATCATTCATCCTTTCTCGCAAGATTGAAATATGCAAAGATTTGCATCTTGAGTCCAAAGCAGAACTTGGAAAAGGGGCTTCTTAGGACTACTGCAACTCCCCAAATCCCCACAGGCAACCAGTGGGATTCTGGGAACCGCTATTCTTTTTTAAAGTCATGTTGTTCCAAGTCTAAGGCTTGCGCACCTTATCTTTCTTATCCAGCCGCACATCCTCCAGATCTTCCATAATGAACTCCATCACCTTGAGGTGACCTCTTTGGGCCGCGCAATGCAGTAGGTTGTGTCCATTCTGGAAAAGGAAGGACAGGAATCAGTTCCCCAGATATGGACCAAGGAACTCTTGGCTCATTTTTTATCAGTTTACTCTTCCACTTATTGCCTTTCAGAATCACCTTTCAAACTCAGAGGATGGGAACGAGGGTCATTTATTAAAAAACGGGATCATGGCAGTAGGCCGTAACCCCCTCATTTGTCAAAGTGTTTTGTCTCCTCAACAGCAACAACCACGGCATCAAAAGCTCAGTTTTCAAAAAGCCACCAAGATACTGAAGTTTAGGTAAGACACAAAGATGTTTCAATGTAATAAGTTAAAAAGCCAGATCATTAATCAATTGGGAAAGCTCTACAATCAGTTGTCATAAGCTTTAAACAACTTTTAAAAGAGAAAGGACAGAATAGCAAATGTACTGAAGATGGGAACTGCAGAAACCCAGGTAAGGCGCCAGGTAAGGAATGCAACCTGAAAATGTAGAAACTCATGTGTAATGTAGGGTGAATGTAGCTGCTTTTTTTTCTTGTAAGCATTATGAACTTTGCCATCGGTAATCATCAAGTTGAATTTGAGTGCAGAAACCCCTCCTGGAGGAAATCCCTTCCCTCCATGGTTATCTTTTACAACCACCATGTAATATCTTGTTCCTTTCAAGTTATTCATTACAAAAAAGAAACCCACGCAGAGATGCATTCTCTGTGGTTGAAGGCTTTATGCAAATAATGCAAGGCTCACCCCTTAAACAAACACTGCCAGCCCCACAGAGGAAGATGTCATGCTTTCTGGTCTATAAATCCCCCACGCCACTAAGGCGATGTTCACAGACATTTCCGCATGCCTTAGATGCATTTCCTAGCTGTCTCAGTCCAGGCCAAACAAGTCCAACAACAAACAAGGTTTGGTTTTATGTGTCTGTAGAGGAGGAGATAATCTCTATTAAACGGATAGTCACCGTAGAAATTTATCCACTTTTGGGTGCCATCAGCTTTGGAGAGCTAAACCACTCTGACTTTGAGCTGATGTAAAAAAGACATAGGTTTGCAGCCTATTATTTAAAATATATATGTGCCTCTGTGTGTGCATTATTAGCTATTAACTTTGACTGAAATTCAGCATGGGACTTACGTCTTCCTAAGTAGATTTACATTTGCAGGAAACAGAACTGAGCAGTTTTTGAATGTCTGTATTCACTTAAGGGCTTCCGTGATATTACAATATACAGGTGCCTGCTGCATAATAGTAGCCAGAGGAGTAACTTATGAGCCAGGACCCTGATGTGCAATGGCACCAATACACATCAGGAGACTCACAATGTGCTTCTGGACACCAGCAAAGAAGTGCCAGACTACAACAGAAGTACCCAATGTGTCATTGTGTTGAAGGCAATGTTGCCCAACTGAAACAAAGCAGAAAATATGCAACTGAATGCATAAACAAATGTGCACATCTGCAATACATGCGTATTGCAAAATGCACATTCATGCGCATCTCTGTGCATTCTGCAGTACACATCCATGCACAAGCTTGTGTGCGTGTGGAAATGGCCGCACCTTGTTTGCACAGCTGATTTTGGCACCAGCGTTGACCAAGATCTGAAGGATGCGCAGATGGCCGAACCAAGCAGACAAGAGGAGGGCATTCATCCCAAACTGGGTAGCCAGAGAGAGACAGAAGAAAGGTCATCCTGATTCTGGAATAAAATGTCAATTAGTGCGCAGGTTTGTTGCCCAGTTTGCAATGAGGAAAGTGGTGGGGACATTTTCTAGGGCAAGGGCGGGCAACTGCACAGGCAACAGGGGCCATTCCCATCCCTTTGCCCACCATACAGGCCACACTGACATGTTTTGGTGATGCATGACTTCCAGCCACCAATCTGGCTAAGTTTCAGATGATTTTTTTTTCTATTTAGATTTTTTTAAAAGTAAGTTTGGGATCTCTACGTATTGATTTTACCGACTACTGCAACTATATCTTTGACTTCTTACATTATCCTCATCATTGACGGAGGCGTCATGGTCCAAAAGGAGACGCACGGCTTGTTCGTTCCCTGCTCCGGCGGCCCAATGGAGAGCAGTCCTGTCTATCTGGAAAGGAAGGGAGACATTAAGCAAAAGAGAGAGAAGCGAGAGCAGGCCTTGAGGTACCTTTAGAGTATTTAGAGACTGGATGAGAAATGAAGTCCAGACCCTGCTAGACGGATAGTTACTCCTGCAATCCCTGCAAATGCACACAATGAGTACCTACATTATTCTTGGCTCTGATGTCCACCCCTCGCTTGACCAGCTCTTCCATGCGCATGGTGTCATTTCGTTTGGCCGCATCGTGGAACTCTTTCTCCGAAAGGAGCACTGGGAGGAAGAACATGGTGCATTAATGAACTTAACAGGTCAGGGGTGCTAAAAGAGAGACAGAAATGAAATTCTTAACTAGGACTAGGGGACCTGGGACCGTCTGCAATTGCTTTTTGGACCCTCCAGTTGGCCAGGGACGATGGAAACCATAGTTCTTGGGTGGGCACCAGGTTGGGGGAGCCAGGCATCATAGCAAATCGTACTTAATCCATCCATTAATACCTTTAGAAAGCAATGCTTCTCAGCAAAAGGGCAGTTTACATATCTCCCAATGTGACTCATGGCCAGTGTTTATAGACTGCATTATAGTATAGACAGGATAAACAGTACTTTCCCCAAAAGTAACCACAGCGATAGGGCAGAGATCAGTGTGGATTTACACAGCAGGGATTGGAAAGGGTTTATATAGCAGGACAGGCTTCGCTCCTTACTTCCGTGATACTATTTTTAATGCTTTCTTTAGAATAAATAAAAAAGAAGAGCTGCGGGCAATTCCTTCTATTGAATTTTGCCTGAAAGAAATTGATTTGAGCACTGGGTCAGGACTTTCGGAGACCAGGGTTTGAATCCTGGCTTGGCCACGGAAACCCACTGGGTGATATGGGGCAAGTCACACTCTCTCAGCCTCAAAGGAAGGCCAGGAACAAATCCCTCTGAACAAACCTTGCCAAGAAAACCCCCAGGATAGGTTTGTGAGCTGTTTTGGCATAATGGTTGGAGCAAGCTTGGACTAGAACTCTAGACAGCGAGATTCGAATCCTGGCTTGGCCATATGAAATTATTATTATTATTATTATTATTATTATTATTATATTAATAAAAATAATATTTTATTTTCTTACATCCCACCTTTCTCCCAATATAGGGGCTCAAGTCAGCTTACAACAATTCAATTGAAACATAAATACATTTATATAAATAATAGCAATACAATTGGAGTATAAAACAATACAATTTGAAAACATTAACACACACACACACACACCAATTAAACTCTGTGAAAACCCACTGGGTCACACTCTCAGCCTCAAGGGATGGCTGTGGCCAGCCTCCCTCTGGAAGAAACCTTACCAAAGAGACCTCCAGGAGAGGGACCCCCCCAATACGTCTTGAAGGCACACAACACACAACAGCAATGCCTCCTATTCCTGGTGCCCCTCTTCCTCCCTCCAGCAGCCCCCCAAGACCCCTCTTCCTTGCATGACACGTGTCTCCCCACTCACACGTATCCTCCTCGGAGGCCAGGTCGTCCTCCATCGCCTTGTGTGGCCCACTACCGGAGCATCTCTGCTGCTTTGCTGCAGTGAGGGGCCCAGGAGGGTCTCTGCTGGGGAGGCTCTGCTTTGGCAGCTGGGGCCAGGATTCGAACTCAGGTCCCGGGAGGGCAAGATGCTGGACAGCGACTGGGCTGCGGCTGAGAACAAGGCAGCGATGAGGAGCCTTACTCCTCCTCCTCCTCCATCCTCTTCCTTTGGATGCTATTGCTGCTGCTGCCTTGCTTTCCTTTCTCCTCCTCTTTCTCCAAGCTGGGCTTGTGGGAAATGGGCTAAAAATAGTCCTGGAAACCTGGATCTGAGGTTTCACTTTCAGATCCTTCTCCCTCTCTCTGCTTCAAGTCAGGAGCCACTGCTTCCTCATAGGGTACCCCCCTCTGTGTCCTCTTTTATGGGGGGCACTGATCCATTTTCGGGGGGGGGGGAGAATGCCATAGAAAGATGCATAGGGTGAGGTTTGGAGAGTGGCTCTAGTCTAGGATGGCTCCCTGTGCCCTCTCCAAAACATGCAGACATGTATGCACACAACACTACAGACTCCTAAATGTGGAAGGGGACCCCCAAAGGGCATCCAGTCCAACCCCATTTCTGCCTTGCAGGAGGACACAAGCAACCAATGGTTGGAAGGTTAATTAATACATTGGGAAATCCTATCATAGTTTCATAGAATCCTAGAGTTAGAAGGGACCCCCAAAGGCCACCCAATCCAACCCCATTTCTGCCATGCAAGAAGACAGAATCAATCAATGATTGGAAAAGTTAATCAATACATTGGGAAATCTTATCATTGTTTCCCAGAATCCTAGAGTTAGAAGAGACCCCCAAAGGCCATCCAGTCCAACCAACCCTCTTCTGTCATGCAGGAATAGGCAATCTGTCAATGACTGGAAGGTTAGTCAATATACTGGGAAATCCTATCATGAGGGTCCTATACATGGCAGAAGATGGTTGGACTGGATGGCCTCTTTAGCTTTTGCATGTTTTTGTATGTTAACTTATATTATTTTAAACAGATGGTTTTAATTATTTTTTAAATTTGTGTGGTGAAGTTTTTGAGATGTTTTTATCTTGTGAGCCAACTTGGGTCCTTTCCTGGGAAAAAGGCGGCATAGAAATGAAACAAATTGTGGGTCCCTTCCAACTCTGCCACTCCATGAATCTAGGAATGGATTTTCCAATCTATTGACTAATCTTTCATTTGTTGATAGATTGCATATTCCTGCATGGCAGAATGGGATTTGTGGGTCTCTTCCAAATCTGGGAATATACAATCAATCAATGATTGGAAGGTTAGTCAATAGATTGGGAAACACATTGGTAGATGCATAGAATCACAAAGTTGGAAGAGAGGAGTGACTTTCCTATCAATGGGGATCCAGTGCAAATCTACTGTGGATTAAAACCTGGAGCATCCATGGATTTTGGTATCCAATCCTGAAACCAAACTCCAGCGGATACCAAGGGCCCATTGCACAAAGTACATAACATACAATCCATAATTCATAATATACATTTTTGTGTGATGCCTTTCTCTTTTCCCATGAACAGCCACAGAGAGGGTTAACATTAAATTAACAATCATTCTCGGATATATGGAATATATCATTAATTACATTTTTTTACCTCTTCGTTTAAGCTGATTTGGGCTGGCTTGCTGTAGACAAATCTGTAGCCTTCCCCCTCTCCTTCTGTTAAAATTCAAATTGCAAGCGCCTTGGAAACAAACTCACAGCCCTCCATCTCCTTCCAAAGCTATTGCCATGCAGTTAAAACCATAAATGCAGTTGGCTATATGATAACTTTGCCTGGGTTATGTTTGGGATCCATTTACTAGGCACAGTTATCTAAGTATATGATATTCGCATCTGGAAGGAAGGAAGGAAGGGGTTCTTTGCCTATAATTTCATGTGTCGAAAAAGTGAGTCTGGCCCATAGACTCATCACTTATATATATTCATGCCAAATTAACCTTATGAGAATTGAAATCTGGCCAGAACCATTGTGGATTAAATGTGGGATCTATCTATACATAGAGTAGCTAAGAGGATGAGCTGGAGAATTGTCATTGCCGCAACTCAAATATTATTAAATATTTAAACTGAAAAAAAACCAGCGCTCAATGGAGATAATTGCAATTAGAGTGTTTCTGGATGTCTATTTGCGCTCTATCGGCTTTGAATGATCTGACTCCTTTTGTGCCAGAGAGGACTTAATTGGCTCTTTGGAGGAATCAGAATTTGCAACGATTCTTTATAATTGTTGGATGAAACGTGGCAAGTGAGGACACCCCACACAATGCAGTCAACAGGAAACCGCTTTAGCCAAATGTGGCAAAATGGCACCCATTGCTAGTCATGGTGGCCATTTGGGGGAGGATTTGGGACCAATTTGGGGTTGTGGGTGAGTGGGGCCTGGAGCCCTTGCAATGGAGTTAGTTGACAAATTTCCCCACGTCTGTTTTAACCTACCTTCCTGATCATAGGCCAGCAAGTTGCATCTGCACTTCCGAGTGAATGCAATCTGACACCATTGTAACTACCATGACTCAATGCTATGGAATTCTGGGATTTGTATTTTTGTGAGATATTTGGCCTTCGGTGCCAGGGAACTCTGGTGCCACAACAAATCTCAGGTTTCCATAAGACGGAGCCCTGATAGTCAAAGCGGTGTCAAACTGCATTCATTCTGCAGTGTGGACTCTGCAGTCCGACGCTGTTTGCGAGATCACACCTTTTCTGCCTTCCTTTAGTTAGAAAGTTATATGACCAAGACAACCTGAGTGGCCATAAAATGTTAAATAAAAAGATGAAGGTTGAATTATACCCCAATATAGCGAAGGTAGATTAACTCTGTCTAGACAGCAAAGATTCAGCAGAGCGCTAGCATTAAAGATCTGAAAAGGGACAGTCATAGATCTCTTCTTCAAAATGATGGCTTGGGAAGGTGTGAAGCACGCTCCCCCAAAGCTAAAGTGCTTCCTATGCATCTAGGGAATATTCTTGGCTTCATATTGGTTTATCTGCCTCTAAATTTCCCCTCTTGCTGCATTTTAATGTTGTTTTTAATATGATTCTGGGGAAGTTGCATTTAATTAGTTTTATTGCAGGTTTGACACTCACTTCTCTGGGAAGCAGAAGAGGAGGAGGAGGAATGGATAGGAAGAAAGAATAGCGGATGGAGCAGAAATGGACAAACTGACTCACATCCTTCAAGGGAACGCTAATAGGCAATTGATCAGGGATAGGGAAAATTCAGGTTTACTTACTGCAAAGATTTGATACATGAACTGCTTCTGGATTTGTAGATTAAAGCTTTGATTATTGGCTATGGATGGGCAGAAGAAGTATATAGTAGTTACGTTTTTCTAAAAAGGTTTGAAAGGGGGAAAATGGTACAATTTGCTTATAAATTCTCTTTTTATGTTTTTTCCTGAGAAAGGTTTACTCAAAACATGATGATTTAAGCTGACATCTCATCGTTTGGGGAAGCTTTTAGCCATTTGTTGTAGCAGTTTGTTGGTGTATTTCTCTATATATGTGTATATGTGTGTGTGTATGTGTTTGTGTGTGTTTATTTTGCAATTCGTGTGTGGATCATGTACCGTTCTGCTTTGCATGATGAGTTGGGAAGGCAATGGCAAATCTCCTCTGAACAAATCTTGCCAAGAAAACTCCTTGATAGAAAACCCCATGAAAACCCTTAGGGCCTCCATAAATCAGAAGCGACTTTAAGCACACGGCAACCAGAAGAGTGGGATCCATACATGCACCAGACCCATTTAACCCGCATCTTTTTGATGCTGATTTTTTCCACGTCTTTTCGGCTAAATCGATTCTGCACAAGTGTGAACCAGATGCGGATCGAAATCGATTTCAATTTGCCCTTTGATCGGCTGGAGCGGGTCCATTTTGAATCGATTTGTTTGTGAATGTGAACCAGAAGTGGGTTATTTTACAGGGAAGAGATGCGATCAGGGCAAATGTAGTGTGAACCACACTCCACTGTCAAATTAATGCATCGATTCGGGTTGCAAACTGATTTATTTGTAAGTGGGAACGAGGCCTTGGTATGTGTCTCTTCTGTGTGTAAGGCTTTCAAAATGAAAACCAGGACTTTGTATTATGCCCAGAAACGGACTGACAGCCAGTGAAGCTGTTTCAACTATGATCCCTGTAACCAGCATTACCAACAAACCATCATAGTCGGGCTTCTCACTACTAAACTATCTTGCTCACCTTCCTCTCAGATAATGTTGGCAACTCCGTCGGTCGACTGCCCACCAGGTGGCAGGAAAGCCTTCGAAGCAGATTTTGGGAGAGAGGAAAATCAAGGTTTGCTAGTTGGAATTAGACTTTTTTGGGGGGGAATATTTTCTAATCATGGATGCTTGAATCTGTGGATAAAAAAATCTGTGGATAAGGAGGACTGACTGTACATTGTGAACCGCCTTGGGTTCCAACTTGGGAGAAAGGTGGGACAACAGTAAAATAAACACGTGTTGCATTTTTATGCCATCTTGGGATTTGTAATTTTGTGGGGTGCCAGCACTCTTTGGCAGAGAAAGCTAAAGATCTTGTGAAATGACAGATCCCAGGATTCCATTGGATGGAGCTATGGCATTTAAAGTGGCATCAAAGTGCATTATTTCTCCAGTGTAGATGCACCACTCGCTTTCGAATTAACGAATGTTCCAAAACCAGGGCTCTGTTCCAAAGAAATAATTAAATCCTCTTAATATTCTATTTCATATAAGGGACACCATTTTGCTGTGCCATTGTGTTTAATGGCACTTGAGAATCCATGGATTTTGGTATCCACAGGGGATCCTCGAACCAAACCCCAGCAGATAACAAGGACCCACTGTGTGTGTGTGTGTAATATTAAACACTTTAAAAACAAGATTGAAAACATACAGAGTTAAAAATAGACTAAACCAACCTCCCCGCAATAAAGCCAGGCCTGCATGATTTTAAAAAGCTTGCTGGAATAAAAAAATGCTTAAACATAAATAAACACTGCAGTATTTCATGAGCAGCTGAAGTGGGATATATATTTGTATAGTGTGAAAGGGCCCTGGAGGTTGAGTTAACAACAGTCCAATCCTCTAGCCATTCTGACATAGAAGCAAGTCCCACTTTGCACAGTGGGATTTTGTTGTTGTTCACTACCGTCAAGTTGACTTGGACCCATGGCAACCCTATGAACGAGAGACCCCCCCCCAAGCCACCCTATCTGCAACAGCTCTGCTCAGGTCTTGCAGGGAATTTGTATTAGTTTCAGGGGCAGCCCTAAAACAAGCAACACTCAGGAAAAGGGGCACTTTTGGCTTCTTCTCCTGAATGCTTGCATTCAAAGGCAGGAGGATGACAAGGACCTGGATTAACCCAGACAGCAGCTTTGCCACGTCATCTGGAGCAAATGCATCCAGAAGGAGATGCAGGAGGGCTTAGCTGAAGTTAAAAGCAGAGAAAGCCCTGGTGTCCCTCATCCCTTTTGCTCCGAAGGTGACTGACAGCTGAGTGGGGTTGCAATTCAGGGGTAGGAAAAGTGTGGCCAGCCGTTGTCAGGAAAATATTAATTACAGGTGGCATTGCCTCATTGCTTGGAGCGGCACACTGGGGCGCAGCATATCTCACTCACGCCAACAGCATTAATGAGATTTCAGTGAATTATAGCTGGAGGAAATTGAGAGACCTCAGAGAAAGGTGAATGGAGCAGTCCTTTGTGGGTCGGTGAGAGGTT
This sequence comes from Sceloporus undulatus, assembly GCF_019175285.1. Classification (NCBI taxonomy): domain Eukaryota; kingdom Metazoa; phylum Chordata; class Lepidosauria; order Squamata; family Phrynosomatidae; genus Sceloporus; species Sceloporus undulatus. Next base: position 167,539,073 of record NC_056527.1, on the reverse strand, counting down.
CACTTTGCATAGCAGTCCTTTGCCTAGAGAAGAAGCGACTCTTTCATCATGCCTTTCCTTATTGCTTTCGAACATGTTGCTATGTGTAACCTATTGCTGCATAATATACATTTCAGGGCATGAGGCTTAGGAAGGGCCCAGGAGGGACCCACAGTCTACACAAATGACCTTGAGGTGGGCCGCAAACCCCTAGCAAATAGAATTAAATACAATAATTTTTTTGGGGGGGGGGGTAACTCTGAAGCAAAGTGAGTATTGCTTTCCTTCCGGCAGAAGACAAAGGATGCATCTACACTGCAGAATGAATGCAGTCTGACACCGCTTTAACCGCCATGGCTCAACGCTATAAAATTTGGGGATTTGTAGTTTTGTGAGATATTTAGCCTTCTCTCCCAGCTGGAAAAGAAAAGAAAACATAAGATTATATGCATCTGAGGTAGTAGACCGAAATATCCAAAAGCTCATGCTGCCAACTTCTTTCTTCCAGTGAGTTTCAAAGGTGCTACAAGATCTCTCAACATACTGATTTTACAGACTAACATGGCTGTATCTTTGAATAAGACGATGGAGTGGCATTCCTTGCCAGAACTCTTTACAGACCTGGCATTGTGGGGAAACAGTCTACAAAAGTTACACCTGGGGATATTATCTTCAAGCCTTTTGAGGAAGAGGTAGTGGGTACTTCTTTGTGGACTTTAAGCAACCAGAGGAAGTCAGGGACGAAGTGTCCAGGCAGTATGGAGTCGAAGGCTTTCACGGCCGGCATCCATAGTTATTTGTGGGTTTTTCTCTGAAGATGCCAGCCACATGGTGAAACATCAGGAATAAACTCTTCTAGAACATGACCACAAAGCCTGAAAAACCCACCAAAAAAAATTATGTCAAGGCAGTGTCTGGCTGAATTTCTGCAAATGGAGTGCAAAGAAGTACATTATCCTCCCCGATTAACAGAAAATCCAGAGGATAATGCCTTTCTGCTTTGGCAACAGAAATACAGCCAGACACTATCCAGCTTCTCCTGGCCACTAAACAGTCATACTCCAGCAGTTGACAAAATTGGCTGTGAATAAGTGGATGCAAAAAGAAGACAGAGGTAGGCTTGGTGGAGACTCACACTCTGCCAAGTGGCCCAGGATCGCTGCCATGGGGTTCAGACCCTGGCTGCTTTCTGGGGTCCAAATGGGTGAGAGAGACCAGTGGGTGCTTCCCTGTAGTTAAGCAACCCCAGCAGTCAATGGTTGCTCAGGTTTTTCAGACTCCCTCCTCACAGTGACACCTGCAATGCTGAGAAGTGAAGGAGAATTGCAAAGATGTGGATGTGGAGCACTCATTTCTATGGAGCGCCAGCGTCGAAGCTGCCAAAGTGCTGCATGATATTAAAAATGCAACAACAAGTAAACAGGGCCTAGTGCTGGAAAGGAGGGCTTGGTTTAGGAATGGCTGGCATTTAGCTCCAACTGCTTTCCTCTCCATTCATTTGCAGCAACAGCAGCTCAGTGGGTGGAAGCTTCTGCGTTCAGGAGAGGGAAGCGTCTGGGATGAAGTGCCTTGTACCCAGCTTCAAATGTTGAAAATCATAGAACGATAGAATTGGAAAAGACCTGAAAGGCTATGCAGTCCAAACCCATTCAGCCATGCTGGGAGATGCAATCAAAGCAATCCTAGCAGCTGACCATCCAGATGACCATCCATTTTGCTCACCTCCCACTGGACACCTTCCAGCTTGTCAATGATGATTTTCATACCAACGCTTACCATGGGGTAAATGCTAGTTAAACACTGGTTAAACGTTTAGGAAGCATGTGTGTCGGAAAGCCTGACACTCTTCCTAAATGTCAGGGAATCGTCCCCTCACCTCCAGCATCCCTGAATCGTTCAGGGAGCAGCCATTTCCCATAATCACATAGTTTCCCTTAATGGGATATGGCTGCTCCCCTTGAACAGCATTACCCAGAACTGGACAGGATATTCCAGGTGAGGTTGCAGCATCTTCTTCTTGCTGTGTCTCCTCCTTCCTTTGTTCTCCCGTAAGTCGTCTTTTATTGCTACCTAACCTTGGTCTTTCTGACACGTGATCCATGCCAGCGCTGATGCAGCATTAATGCGTTCAGGAAGGGATTTCATCTGGGAGCAAGGCTCTGGATACCTGCCAGCGAGAGATGGATTTGCATGGCTGGTGGGAATGACCACACCGGGGGGGGGGGGGGGGGCTGCATAAAATAAAACCTGCAGTGACTAGCTTGGTGGCTTATGCCACCCCCAAAGAAGAAATGCACCTGTGAACTGCACTCATTTATTATCTTACTACTGTAAGACACAGTTTGTATATTTTCATATAAGAAAAGAGAATGGCTATGTTGCACCCTGTGTTGGCTGGCAACCCCCATATTAGCAAGGCAATGAGTCCACTAGGGTTATCTCTGCCAGTGTGGTACAGTGGTTTGAATATGGGACTATGGCCCTGGAGGCCAGGGTTCAATTCCTGCTCAGCCATGAAGACCCACTTGGGCAAGTCGCACGCTCTCAGTCTCAGGGGAAGGCAATGGCAAACCTCCTTTGAACAAATCTTGTCAAGAAAACCCCATGAGCACAAGGAGAGAGTGCAAGCTGTTTATGGAACTCTTGTCATACAATTGCTTACACATTTGCAAGCAGAACATGGGGGTGTTTGTGGGTGTGGGGAGAAGCCACATGACGGTCCCCAGATGGTGCGCATTTTAAAATTAACTTCAGTTTTCTACCAAGCAAAGAGTAGAACACTCATTATTCTAACATTTCTTGAACCACTTCTTCCTGGCCCTCAGCTATGCAGATGGAATACATTTTGCAGCCAGAATACACCTGCCATTAAGAGCCATTGGAAAAAGATCCTTTATTACTGGTTGCACACACGTCCGAGTACAGATGGCTACTATTTCATTTGGCAATATCCAGCTGCATTCCTGTTGTTTTATGTTTGGCAGAGAGCTTGCAGACTCCTATGGGAGACTTCTTGCTCCTTAAATCATGAGAAAGGATTCAGTGGTGCCGACCTAAACAGCTTGTTCATCACCAAATGCTACGCTCACAGCCACAGAGATGTTCTCTTTACACCATCTTGTAAAAAATGTTAGAATTATATCCCAAGAATGGATGGGAAGCCTTAATGTGACAGAAGCAGACAAATGCATAGGCAGGGAAAGGAGGGTTCAGTAGTGACCTCTCTTGGCCTGTGATGCTCCCTGCATATGCTTTAGACTACAACTCCCATCGTTCCCAGACGGCATGACTAATGAGCATTTTGACTGGGGTGGATGACAGTTGTAATCCAACATTACTGGAGAGTTCAGACTGAGGAATATGTTTCCATGTGTGTGTATGTGGCTTCAAGTTGCTTGTGAATTTTTCATAGGGTTTTCCTAGGCAAGGAATAAAGGCTGCTTAAGGCACCAGATCCTTGCCGCTCTCAGAAGTTAAACAAGATTAGGCCTGGTTAGTATTTGGAAGGGAGACAACCAGGGAATACCAGGTAGTGTGAACCAGTGTTTCTCAGGCTGTATGATGTGGTGGACCAGCAATTTTCCCCATGTGCCATTTTTGAGACCACTGGGTACATTTATTTCTTTCTTCCAGTGACCAGCAACCAGTGGATCAGGGACAAATACCAGTCCACAGGTCACCACTATATTCACACCTCGGCTGTGTCCTTTTTGGGTTTTCCCATCACTATAACTGCTGCAGAGGTAGGGTTGCCAGGTGAAATATAGGAGAGGCCTCCTGACCCCTTAAAGAATCTGAACAGGTGTAGCAAGCACAAGAAGCAACACCTGATGGAATTTTCCCTTACGCACAATCATCATGAGGACCAGTAGTAGTTTGAATGTTGGAGTAGGGTACTGAGAGACCAAAGTTCAAATCTCTGCTTGGCTATGGAAACCCAAGCCATACGTTCTTAGCCTAAAAGGAAGGTAAGCGCAAACCCTCTCTGATCTTGGTGAGAAAACCCAGTGATAGGTTCCCCTTGGAAATGGTTTGAAGGTGCACAACAACAACAACAACACAACCATTGAAGGTACAACCCCAGGCTGAAAACATTACTCAGGCTGCTTTAATACTGAAGCAATGGAATGGTTATGGCATGTCATGAAGTTGCACCCACTTCCTTCTTTTGCCCATTGGCATCTCTGCAGTCTTTCTCTCTCCCTACCTTTATCTTTGCATCCATTGTTGCTGCTGGGGCAAAAAAGAAGAAGAAAGAGAAAAAGCAGCAGGTCTGTTGTACGCTTTCCCTCTGCTGGGATTTCCCCTGCTTCCAGCCCATCATTAACATGCAACGCCTGTCCGGACTGCATCAGCGCATGGAGGAGAGATTCCGATGCAGTGATTCCCTCCTAGCGCCTTGAAATCCAGGAGCTCAGCAAAATACTCAGCAAGATTTGCTCCAGCAGCAGTATTGAATATCTCTTCTTTCCAGTTAAGAACAGGTACTTTTGAAACTACCTTTGGGGGGTTTGTTTTTTTGGCCACAGGCCATAGGAACGCAACCATTTCTTCCAATGGCTAACAACAACTATATTTTAAATGTTGCAAATTCCTATTTATTTGGAGGTATACCATATAATGGTACCATTCCATAACCATATGATGAAGTTACCGTATATACTTGACGATAAGTCGACCTCATGTATAAGTCGAGGGAAGGATTTGGGGCCAAAATTATGGGTTTTGATATGGTCCATGGATAAGTCGAGGGTAAAACTTAGGGGCATGTAAAGGATGATGCAAAGGAAAATGATGCCAAAGAACGTATACAATTCTGGCAGGCATAACTGTTTGTGCTCATAGATGGATGAGAGAGTAGAGCGGATCCATGCTTCTTTTTGGTGCTCCCAGGATGGACTAAACTCTCGCCTTTTACCACTCTATTCAGAGAAAGAGGATGACTCTCATATATATATATATATATATATATATATATATATGAGAGTTAAAGAACAGTACTTACATTGTCCTATGGAAAAGTCGATCCAGGTTTTTTGGGTAATTGTAAAGGAAGACTCTCTGAAACATTGGTTTCAGAGCCCTCAACATTGGTACAATAGCTGCACAGATGGAGCCTGTTTTAATACTGCATCTGTTGCCATACCTGTTGGATGTTGAATACCAAACTGTTTCTGCCAAGCGCCTTAGGATGAGTCTCTGTACCAAAAGGGGTGCTAATGCATGGCTTTCAGAGCTCAGTTGGATCTGTGGATTCCCACTGAAACCCCTTAAAATAATAGTTTCATTCGGATACATGCTGCAAAAATAAACTGAGTCCAAACAACAACTGTAATGAAAAGAGTTTCGCCTTTCTCAGGGCTCTCCTGGACACAGTGGAATTGCTTTAAACCATGCATTTAAAGTATGAGGCTGGCAACTCTGGGGAGGGGTGTCTTTTGGGAAGAGAGCGTCCAGGCGCACGGTGTGTGGGCGAGAGAGTGTGCTGGGATGCATGGATTTGTCAGTCTGTGGATCTCAGCAAGTTTTTTTTTGGCTCTGAATGGGATCTGTGTGGGTGGACCATCTCCCTGTCCAGGCTGGGTTTTTTAAAAAGCCTCCTGTTTGGTGCTTAGAAATGGGCAGCAGTCCACCATAAACTAAGCTGGGCATAAATGTGTTGGTTTTTAAGGCATAACAGGATCACTGGTTATTTTTTTCTGCAATGGAACAACATGGGTACCCTTGAGGACATAGCTTCAGTAATCTTTAAGGTGTCACAGCATCCCTGGTTGTGTTTGCCGCAATGGAACAGAATGGCTACCCTTGGGGACATAGGTCCAAAACACACTGCAGACACAATCCAGCTAGAGACCACTTGAAGTGCCCTGGCACAATAGCTAGGGAATTCTGAGAACTGTAGTTTGGTGAGACACTTAGCCTTCTCTGTCAGAGAGCTTTGGTGCCACAATGAACTACAGTTCCCAGGATTCCCTAGCACTGAGCCAGGGCAGTTAAAGTGGTCTCAAACTGGATTATTTCTGCAGTGTGTTTTTGATCATAGCTTCAGAAGTCTTTAAGGTGTCATGGGATCCATGGTTGTTTTTGCTGCAATGGAGCAACACGGCTACTTTTGGGGACATAGCTTTAGTAAGCTGTTGCGATGCTGGAAATTTAGGGACTGAAGGGAACGTTCTGTTTGAAGGACTGAATTTAGGGACTGATGGAAGGGGCAGAATTCTTATTGCTGGCTACACTCTTGGATTCAAAATATTCTAGGAGTTCAAGCCATTTCCATTTCCTCTATTGCTTATCCTTTCCTAGTTTGGCCAAAAACCTGAACCATGTTAACCAATCCCACAAAGCGGCAGCCCAGGAAGCCATCTTTGGAGCGCTGGCAGCGTCCTAAATTAATTTTCCAGATCATGCAATGCTCTGATAGCATTTTCCCTCTGTGAAAAAAGATTATAGAATTACACAAGTGCTAATGAGCAGTTTAACGTTATGGTGGCTTAAGACTCTCACAAGGGGCAAGAAGAAGACCAGGCGCTCACAAAAGGTAGGAGGAAAAATGGATCTCATGCTTTGACCAAGAAGGAATTGTGGGCATAGAGAAAGGATTGAGAGGTGATAAAGGATGACGACTCTTTGCTTGGAATCACGTTGTTGGCTTTTGCGAGCCTAATTTCCCTTTTGGTTCTCCTGCACTTCAAGATTGCCGATATGGAGCTGTCCATGCAATGCAAGCTCTTCAAGCTCCAAAGTTATTTCTTTATTTAAATATTGATATCTAGCCCTTTATCTCTTTTATCTTTTCCGACAGGCCTTTCCAGATTAACATTCCAGCAATCTCTTATTAATTTAATCAGTTGTTCAACAACTGCTCTATTTTTAATAACTCTTTTAATAATTGTTTAATAATTTAATTGTATTTTATTGTGGATGGGAGGCTTTGGAAGGGTCTGGGATACAACAACCATAAGTTGCTATTATATTTTACTGGTGCTTTTACTGTTAGCCGCTTGGGTCTGTTTGGAGAAGTGAGATACAAATAAATTATATTATTATTATTATTATTATTATTATTATTATTATTTATCCAAAGACCTCATGCCAGCTTGCAACGAAACCAGTTTAAAACAATCAGTCCTAAGAATAATGTTAAAAGATGAAAATAAATATGAAATAGTTTAGCGATGAAAAGCAGACATTTCGAACCCATTTTAAACAGTGCAGCCATAAAAAGGTGCAGCCTGGAGACAATGAGTTCAGCCCAAAGGCTTCTATAACAAGCTGAGTTTGGACTTGGTGCTGGGATGTAGCTACAATTGGTTTGGGCCAGATAGACTTCAATGGGATATTGCTGGGTGTTTGGATACAGGGATAGTTTTTTGCTGGACCAAGGATAACATACAGAAACTGTATATGTGTGTCTCTGTCTGGATGAGGATTCTCCGTGCCTAGAAGAGATGAAATAAAAAGGTGGAATCTTTCTATATTTAGACGGAGGGCAGTGCTCAGCATTGGTAATCCTCTTTCCCTGAATTATCTAGCTTGGGGGATTAGGCCCTCTAAACCCCTCTCTATGCCTCCCCCGCTCCATAAGGCCACTGTGGCATCAGCTGGCATTTGAAAAACCTGGCATTTTCCCGAAGGGGGGAAGAAGGCACCACGACTTCCACACTTGAACCCCTGCCTTTGACGCGGGTGATCATAGATAGCCTCAAGGTTTAGCAATTGCGTACCTCCATCGGTGCAGGTCTACCTGGGTTAGCCCAGTCAAATGCCTTCCTGGGTATGGCTTCTTGAACAGAAAATTTGATTCCAGAAAAATAACACAGAAAGAATAGAGATTGTTCCCGGTGCTGCAGAAAAGTAGAATGCATTGATACGTTTCCACAAATGTTTTATTCAAAACTAATTATATGCGCAGGTGGAAGTAAATAATCCAGGCCAGGGAAGCATTGGAGAAGTAAACAAAAGTGTTTAAACTTTCTAGAGACTTGATTTGCTCTAGGACCCATTTGTTTCATATGCCACCTTTCTCCCCAAAGGGACCCAAGGCGGTTCACAGTAAAAGCTCCTTATTGCACTTAAAGGCTTCCTTCACTTAGGGATGACCTTTTCTTTCACCAGCCCCTCTACTTTTCTTGTGGTTTTTATTATGGTGGCCAGATTCATAAATCCATCTTCCTTCCTTCCTTCCTTTTAAAAGTCAAGCTGGTGTACCTGGTGCAACAGGATTACCTGTCTTCCCATTTTCTCTCTGTTTTGCAAGTGTGAACCAGATGTGGATCAGAACTGATTTAAATTTGCCCTTCGGACGGCTGGAGCGAATCCGTTTTGAATCGATTAATTCATGAATGTGAACCACAAGTGGGTTATTTTATTTTATTTTGCAGCAAGAAAATGCGATCGGGGCAAATGTATTGTGAATCACGTTCCACTGCTGAACCGATCCATCGATTCGGATCACAAAGTGATTTATTTGTAAGTGGGAATGAGGCCCTGGCTAGAGAAAAATCCCATTCTTTTCCAGCTGAGGCTCCATTTCATTGCAGACACACTGATGCAACCTGACACCAAAACTTTGTGTTTCTCCAATCTCCGTCCTTTCTTCTCCATCTTCCCAAATGTGATGTTGCTGGAAAAAACATCCAGCTAGACAGAGGACAAGGAAGAAAAGGGGAATCTGAGCCGGCATAAAAAGACTTTGAAAAAGGAACTTCTTGGTCAGAGGCTTTGTTAACCAAGATATGCCCATAACAAGAAGACTTGTATACTTGTAACACACTCCAGTTCTGTTTATCATGTTTTAAAGTCTACATTGATTGTAATTGGAATGTTTCAGTTCTTTATCATGTATTATCTGTTTGATGCCCCGAGATCTTACAATAAAAGGGCAAGATAAATATATATTTCAGCAACAAGAACATGGATAACAATAACAACGGCAACCCACATTACGGTGCACAGGTCTCAGTGTTGCACCTGTAACCTGCAAATTGACATAAGGAAATGTCACACTCATCTGCAACTTTTGTCCTTCTAGTATGGGTGGATGATGTCCCTTTTTTGGGGTCTTCCTTTTGGACTGCACATAAGCAGCCATCTGAGTTCCCTGGAAGTAAAAAAGGAGGGAGACAGATTATGCAAAGCTCATGATGGTGAAGGGAGAAAGAAAGGAAGGTCGCTTGCCATGCGCTCATTCTGGATAGGAAAATCCCCTCCCACGCTGTGTATCCCTTTGTCTGGTGGGTCTTCTACTAGGAGCCAGTCCATGATCAGACTTGCATCTAATGCTCTCTGACCTGCTAAGCCCAGATCTGCACATCACCCCATCTGCAATAAATCACTTTCCTGCTTTCCGTCCCCCGACTTGCAATCCAGATGCAAGCCACAGTACAGACCATTCAAGATGCCCTGCCTGCCAAGATGTGTTTGGCTCCCCTTCTGGTCTGGAGAGGCAAGATGGAACTTCCTTTAGTGCATTTTAAAAATAAGAGTTGCTGCCAAATGTACATTTAAAACAACAGCAACAACAACCACACGAACCAAAACAAAATGCATTGAAAAGAACTTGAGATTTCAAAGGAACTGTACAGTAGGCTGATCTGGCTCAAGGAAATAACTATGATTTTCATTTCTTAAAAAAATTAAGAAAGCACTAAAACCCACCAATGTCTTCAAAATTGGATGGAAAGAACGTGAGATGTGAAATTTCAAAAAAGCAAAAATAGTGATCCAACCTTTCCTACTCTGGTCTGCCTTACGTGAAAAGAGAGAGTATAGCAAGAGGAGATGCATGGTGGTACCACAGGCCTAAATCCAACTGCTAGCCCCAACTAGAGTAGAACCATTGAATAAATGCACTTTACATAAGTGTTGATGACCTGCTATTCAGCAGTTGGTTTATGGTGCAATCCAAAATCCCCTTGTTTCTTGTTTTTGTGTGCCATGAAGTCGTTTCCGACGTAAGGAGATCCTAAGGCAAACCTATCATGGGGTTTTCTTGGCAAGAGTTGTTCAGAGGAGGGTTTCTCTGAGGCTGAGAATATGTGGCTTGCCCAAGGTCAGCCAGTGGGTTTCATGGACAAGCTAGAAATCGACTCATGGGCCCCAGAGTCATAGTCCAACACCCGAACTATTTCGCCATGCTAACATCTCCTTGGCGTTGCATAAATATCCACATGCAGAGATACACCATGCAACTTCCATGGAGAATGGCAACACATGTCAATGACTGGGTGCTGTTTGTACGGCGCACAACTGCAACATGAAATGCGTGCTGTGCAACTACAGTGCTCAATGTGGGATGCATAACTGAAATGTGCAATGTGCAATGCGCAACCACAACATGCAACCATAGCAGGCAATGCACAAATACAATGCTCAATGTGCCTGTCCACATAACTCCACTTCTGCTGCTGTCAGCATAATCTGTCTGTTATGCAATGCCTAAGTATTCATCCCACACATGTGGTGCAACTTTACCCATACATATGTCACCAATGTGTCTAGTTGGGGCAAGCAACTGGATTCTGGCCCCAGCATTGCCTTGTTCTTTGCCTTTCATTTGCTTCCTCTGAGGGATCCCATGGACGAGGGGGGCTTGGAGCGGATGGTCAGCTGCCGGAACATTTTAACTAGCCCTTTGCTTTATGGACCCCTCCTCAGTTGAGACAGTTGCATCTCACTGGACTCATCTGTCTTAGATGGAGATAGCTGCGGGCGAGGGAGATAATTCCTCCTGGCTTGCTTGTCCTTAGGAAATGGTCCCCCCTTTCATGCAGTTATGTTTTTTTAATGCTCGCATGTGGGCGGAGGAAAAAAGAATGCACCAAAAGTGCCTCCCCCTTTTTTAATATTGACTATTGTCTCTCCCTTCCCGGTGCCCGCCGTCCCCTCGGCCGGTGCCGAACACTCATCAGTTTCCTATATATAAAGTTAAAGTCAACACATCTGTTATATTTGCAATTCCCTGCTGGCCAGGTCTCCTCCCACCCCTCCCATCTGTTCTGCCTGCAGCCTCCCTGTTCTTCCCTACAGCTTTTGTTGTTGGTGTGTGAGACACACACACATGCACCCTCTCCCTCTCTCTTGCTAGGGATGGACTCTCTCACAGCTGATCCTTCCTCACCTGGACGCATGTCCTCAGTGGGCTGATCCACGCAGCTTGGCCAGGACTCCTTGGTGGCTCCAGTTTAATCCCTCCTGGCTGCCAGCACCTAAAGAGGCGAGAAGAAGAGAAGGGAGCAATGCCTGGTGAAGGAATAAAGACATGATTGGAAACTCTGGAACAAAACCTTGACTGGTAAGAAATGTTTCTCATCTTTTCTTCTCCTCTCTTATTCTCCTTTTAATTTTTCTTTCCATAAAGGGGGGGATGTGGCCCTACTTTTTTGGCTCTCTGCCTACAGTGCAGCAATGGAGAGGCATTGAGAGAGGAAAGACAGGGACCTGGAGATGTACATTGGAAATTGGATAGGGAAGGTGAGAGGTTGTGAAGTCCACAGAGATCACTTGGGCCGGCAACGGTTTATCGGTGTCCGGGAGGAACATCGGGCAAAAGGGATATTGGAATCGTATGGGAAAAGGGGCTTTGGGATGTGGATTGGGAAAGGATTCAAGATGGGTGTGTTCCTCGATTCCCAGAATCTAGGCACAATATGTCTGGTCTCCTTTGGCTTCCAGCGCCAGATTTCTAAGCTGTGATGTGATAATCCGGTGTCTTTAGTTTGCTGGGGGTGTCTAGCAAATGTCCTTTTCCAGATTGGCCTCGGAGGAAGGTTAGTAGTAGATATTGGTTCAGGTGGAATCCTTTGGGGCTTTAAAATGGTTTTGTATGATCAAGTTTCTATCATGCAGGACAGTCTGCATTTGGGGGATAAACTCAATGGCCTCCATGTGAAAAAGTGCCAGGCATCATAATGGAGACAAACAAACACAGCTTGGTGCTGGTCTATGACCGTCATGAAGAGTCTGTTTTATTATAACAAAGTCACATTTATTTATTTATTTATTTATTTATTATTAGTACCATCACTTATATCTTTGCTTTCTCTCGGCATTGGGACTCAAGGTGTCTTTCAGAATATCAAATCAAGAACAGATTAAAAAAAAACCTGAAACAAAAACATCAGCAAAATAGATAAACGTTGTTTTAAAAAGCAAGTAAAACAACCTATGAAATGATGACCATTAATTTTTTTTTAAAAGAGGATATTTTAAAAACACACAATTAAAAGCACTTTGCAGACAATTAACCCCTTGCAGTCAGATTTACATAGGGATGGACATTTAATGAAACTTGCAGAAAACAGGAGTCGGTGGGTGGGCATTCCCCCTTATCTTAGATTATAAATGCTAAGAATGACAGACTCATAGAATTCAGGTTTGGTTTCCAAAGCCATGATTATTGGCACCCAAGTGAGCCTGGGACAAAGATTTTGAAACTGCATCAGAAATGCAAGACTTGGCGTTCATTATTAATATTTAAGTGAGTCTTAAAATGGAAAAAGGTATGTCTATGTTGAGTTGACAAGTGTCTCTCTCAGCGAGAGAACCACCTGGAAGAACCTCAATAAGAACCTCTTTTCACCTTGAGTCAAGGAGCTGCTTTACACCTTGGTGCAAGCTTTCCAACATCAGGCATGATCCATCCACAATGTCTGTAGTTGGGCCTCCTCAGAATACAGGGGAGGTGTCTAGTAATCCATGGATCATGCCCACCTTGCATTTGAGATTGCAAGAATGTATTTCAGTTTTGTTGTGAAGCTAGCAAGACGGGAAGAACTGAACTCTTGAAACAACCATCCTTAGATGTATTGTCACAAAATATATGTACCTCTAGTTGTTTAGCATGTGGTAGTGGGGTTTATGTGTGTATAGTCAATGTAGATTTTGGCTGGCCGTTTGCATTGGGTGAGCTCCTCTCCTCGCATCCTGAAATGGTTAGAGTACAGTTACATTAAACCTTCATGCAAGGACTCATTGCTGTCAAGCAGCTGGCTTGTGCTAATCCCTTGAGTGGTTGCTTCAGATGGAGTTGTGGCTAATAGTCTTTGCCTTTCTGTTAGGAAAAAGGAAATAGAATCAACGAACCTAAACCAAGGGTACTTTGCGTAACAACAACAACAACAACAATATAAGAAGGGGTGCAAATCAGAGCAGAGCAGTGTTAGGGTTCAAAGGCAATTGTAAGGATGATGGATCTGCAAGTGTGAAGTAGCTTCTTTTACAAAATTACAAGTATTTCAAACAAGCCTCTATATACCGGTGAAAATGCCATGTTTCATTCCAGACTGGTAAAGTCAGATAGATATTTGTTGCAATGGAGTGTGTGGCTGGCTGATATGTATACATATATTGTTTATATATTTATTTTACTTGGTTTAACTGTGCATCAGCCTTGAAGATAAGTATTGCAAGATATGTGTCCACGGCTACTCTATCTGCTCCTATGTATCTGGGTTGTCTGCAAAGAGGGGAAACACATTTCTTCTCTGCCTAGTTTGCTAGAGAAGGTTCTTATTTAGGTCTCCTTGGATGAAGAGCTAGTCATTTGCAAGCATTTTATATCTGTTTGAATGGTGCCTCAGGTATTCTGTCTCATAAACGCATTAACCTTTTGGAAAGTTTAGCTCTTTTGACGATTTCGTTTTATGATCTGTCAGCAACAAATCCTTGGATGATGCCAAACATGGCAACCTGAAGTATGTGTTGTGCTTTATTTCCCAATGAATGGCTGGCTCACCTGCAGCCATAGAAGGCCAAGGTTGTTAAAACAATTAACGCAAAATGCCCTTGTGCTGAAACACTGAAAGAGTAAGCATTTTAAGATATTGCAATATATATATCAGGACTGATTTCAGCTTTTAAGAAATAAAAAATGGAAGTTAGTGTGGCCCTGTGTGGCATTTGATTTCCATTGTGCATCTCAAATGTATAGGATATACAGTGGCATAGTCGGTTGTGTTGTTTGTGTGTGTGTATAGTCTAGTATTTTTGCATACTTACCTAGGAGTAAGTCCCATTGAACCTAAAGGGCTGTGCATAGGATTGCATTGTCAGGCATCTTTGCAGGCTGGTATTAAATCTGAGGCATGTAATGTGATCAGTCTGAATCAGGGATGTAAAGCAAAATGCTTTACATTTTCCATCAAGAAAACCGTTGTGAGATTCATTTGTTGCAATTCAGGACTCCTTTGTGAAAAATTCGTTTGTGCAGAAAACTTCATTTCTGGTGCAAAAAATTGAGATTCCTGTTCATGAAACAGTGTATTTTGTGCAAAAGACACTGTTGTTGCACAAAGAGGAGTTTGTTCACACAAACAGACTTTTCCTCTCCAATCCAACCTTACTGTGATGCATGCAAATGGTTCCTCTTTGTTTCCGTACTCTTTACAAGGGGGTAGGTCCCTTACTTTTGTTTTAAATGTTGAAAAACAAGTTATGTTTAAACTTTTCCTTTTGCTCCCTTGTGTGGCATATTTGGAAATGGGCCATATTTTAAAAATGGTGACACGGTGCAAACAGAAGGTTGCATCCTGGGATATGGCCCCAGGATGCATCCGAAAATACAAAGGAGAAAGAGGTGGAGATTACATTGCTTTTAAAGGAACCGTCCTCTTTGTGGTGAGTTGCAGAAGAAATCCCAAAGGCTTTGTTTGGAAGATGACTACACATTTTAGCACAGACTAAGAAGACGAATGTTGTCTCGGCTGCTATGGAGGAAGAAGATTGATGGTGCATGGTGCATGATGCATTTGCTTCACAATATCTTTCTGTCTCTCCAAGCATCTGGGATTAGGACACAGCAGGCATCCTTGTAGGCCTGGGTGCCAAATTTTGCCTTCAATGGTAACACTTCATTTTCAGATGCCCATGGTTGCTAGTGGGTTTGCAGGGCTATGGCTGGCAGTCAGTGGAGGATTTCCAAGCTAAGTCCATTGGCAATACCTTCCAATGCTTCTCAGATGAAGACTAGGACATATAAGGCCAAGCAATACCAGAATGTAGTCAAGATAGCAAAAGGTATGAATGAGGAAGAAAACACAAGCTAGGAGATGCTGCCGCAGTTTGCTTTTGCCTGAGCTGAAGGGACCCAAGGCGGCTCACAGACCTTCTTCTCCTCTCCTCCCACTAAGTTGAATGCAAACTACGTTTCCATTTTGAACTCAGTTTCCAGCAATTGGGAAGTGAGCTGAGGACAAAAAGGAGCTGGAATGGGAGGAAGAGAGAAGAACCAGGACAATTTGATAAAGCGGGACAATAGAGGTTGAATTTCTCACTCTTTGATTCTAGGATCGATTGAGATTTTCTGTGCCATTTGGAGCATATGCACTTGCACTGGGTTACATTGGCTACCAGTGATTTCCGTCCCTGGATTAGGGCAAAAGACTCCAAAGTCAGAAAGTGTGGTTTTTACTCCTATTGTTGTTGTGTGTGCCCTCTAGTTGCTTCCAACTTCTGGCACCCCAAAGGTGCCATGTTTTCATTGGTGCTTATCATGGCATTTTCTTGGCAAGGTTTGGGAGGCTGAGAGAATGCGACTTGCTTAAGGTCACCCATAGATTTCCATGGTTGAATGGGGCACTTGAACCCTAATCTCAAGTGTTGTAGTCCAGTACTCAAACTGAGATGGGCATGAATCCTGGCAAATCAAAATGTTTAGATTAAACAGGACTGGGGTTTCCAAACTAAGGAAGGCGAAGTGATATTCTTTGGAAACGAAGGTCCCCTTGGTCCTTGCTGTCTTTTCTTTCCTGGAGGGAAAGAGAGAGGGGTAAAATGGAAGCAAACAGTCCAAGTGCTTTGGAGAGACAGGGCTAGCGGAGCATTATTTATAGCTGCCTCATTAAAGCTTGAGACAGCTGGTGGTCGGCAAAAGCCCTGCCTGCCTCCCTTCCCACAAAGATGCTCTGCAAGAGGTGAAACCTGCCAGCTTGCAGCTTCGACACTTTCCCCCTCCTGCTTGATATTCATCCTGCTCCTTACACACACACACACACACACACACACACACACACACAGACACACACACAAAATAAATGCTCCGCCTTTCTCTGATCATTATTCCTCCTTGGCTCCCTTGTGGGACCACATGTTATGCCTGACCGCATTGACCGGTTCTGCTGAACAGCAGAAAATGGGCCTCTGCGCATGGGCAGTGGGTCCGTCTTCCACTTTAGCACCCCCCTCGCCTGCCTTGGCAATGCCCTTGCTGATCATGATTGCAAAGGAGAGGGCCTTTGGGCATGTGCAGAGTTTCTTTCCTGCACCTGTAAGCAATCCTAAACCCTTAACACAAGCTTCAAACTCTAGGATTCCGTTGCATGGAGGCATGGTAGTTAAAGAGGTGTCAAACTGCATTATTTCGGCAGTGCAGATTAGGCCCCTGTTAGACTAAAGAAGTCTTTGTATGCTGATTGTACAGCAACACAGGGACTATTCAAGATTCTGTTAGGAAGGGAATGAAACATGAGAGCAACCACCAAGAAGACCCTCTCTTGTATCTCCATCATATGTTCCTGGGAAGCAAGTGGGACCAAGAGGAGGGCCTCCTTCTGAAGATCCCTCATTCCAAATGGGTTTATATGGGAAAATATAGTCTTAAATAGTCAGACTATTTAGGGCTTTGGGATAGCTCTGGTACCTAAGTGAGGATTCTTCTGTGATGGTAGTATTGGCAGGCCTCTGTTTTTCTGCATGGTCTTGCGACAGGGATGCAAAGAATGCTCTCCATTTCTCTCTCCTTTGATGGGAAATGCTGCTCTCATATGTTGAAGCATTGTAATGAAAAACTGTCAGTCACTTAGAGATTTTGATTTTGATTTTAGAGAGCAATGAGACCTTTGTTTTATTTCCCAGTCGAGCAGCATGGCTTTTAAAAATGTATTTACTTCATGCTTCCCTTTCTTAAATGAGGTCTCCTAAAGCCACTGCTTTAAAGCGATTGAGGTCTCCCTAAATGTTTTAGTAGTATTACTTATTTATTGGGATCCATGCTGCTGGTTTATTGATGTTGGAATTGACTGACCTATTTTTTTTTATTATTATGCTGTTGTCTTATAACATCTGGATTTTCCTGTTCTTAATACATTTTACTTATTATAATTATGTAATACTCCATGCAAGGACTGTGCCTTTTGAATAGGGAAAGCGCAAATAGATGTTGTTAACCAACTTTAGATATTAAAACCTCCAGGAATGCAAAATGAATCCTGACCCCAAATAAATGCAAGGATTTAACTGAGCTAGCCCAGGGTTGTCCTGGTCTGTGAAGATATGTGATACGGGGCTCATGCTCTCCTTTCCACGCGCCCAATGAGAGCGTTCTTTCTAATCCTCGCATCAGGCCTTATTGCTACGTAAGTCTTTTGGGACTGGCTTTTGCAAAGGCAGGGCATACAAATACTCAGAGCTTGGAAGTAGAGTTTCAGATTTCAAAGCCAGTTCTCACTGCTCTGGTGCTCAGGACAAAGGGAAAAGCATTTCAGTGTAAGAACCTTATCTTGAAGAATACCCCCATTTGTTAGATGGCATTGAAAAAAAATAAAATTGAATGGTATTCTCAGTGCAAATGTGGCTAATGCTTATTATGTTTTGCTTAATAATTAATTAATTAAAGACACCATAAGGGGCTGCCCCTTATAACATCACCCTAGTAACATCACCAGGGCCCTAGAAACATCACAACATCACCTCTGTGACACCACAAGGTCTCATGCCTAGGTCTCAAAATTTGGTCCTGAGATTTAGGGATGATCCCTAGGTGCCAAAGGGGTTGATAGGGTGACTTGGAGGTCTCTCATTCATGGGAATTGTATTTCGGGTGAGATAGACTCAGTCAAGGCAGCCACAGTTGCTCTGAGTCTGCAAGACCTGACTGGGGCTGTTGCTGATAGGAGTGATTTGGAGGCCCATGACTTATTCATGGGATCACCATAAGTTGAAATTGACTCAATGACAACAGCAAAATACCTTCATTTGGGCTGGTATAATATTATGGAACTAATGTATAAGAGGTAGGACCTTCCAAGTGCCTTGGAAGAGTCTTGGATAGTCCTGAACTTTTAACCTTCCTTGGAAGCAATGCCTAGTGATCAGGGGAAGCTGGAGGCACCAATGTCTGTTGGGTGGTGAATCAATTCTGAATTGTACTGTGAAGGTTAAAGGAGATCTCTCAATCCTCTGTCCAAAATGGGGTTCAGCACCTTGGTTAGCTCCTCTAAAGGACCCATTAGAGAAAAGGACTATGTTTTGTAAAGTGGAAAGTTGTAGGAAAAGAGGGAGACTGCACTCCAGGTGTATTGATTCAGTCCAGGAAGCCACAGCCTCCTTGAGTTTGCAAAACCTGAGCAGGGCAATGTGAAGTCAAAGGCTTTCATGGACGGCATCCATAGTTTTTTGTGGGGTTTTTGAGCTATGCGGCCATATTCTGGAAGAATTTATTCTTGACGTTTTGCCAGCATTTGTGGCTGGCACCTTCAGAGAACTGAGCAGGGCAGTTTGTGACCAGGTTTATCATTCATAGGATCACCATAAGTCAAAGTTGCACAGATGGCAAATAATAACAACAGCGACAAAAGAGGCAAGTTTACCCTACAGTGGCGCAGCTCAAAGCGGTGGTCCATGGATCGGTCTAGTCCTGAGCCATTGGTGGCTGGTCCTTGGCAAAGTTTCCAAGTAAGAAAGAAACAGTTGTAACCAATGGTCCCATACATGGTTCCAGTCCCTGGCACGGTGGGGGAAAATTATAATTCCTGGTTGCCCCCATCAGATAGCTTGGGAAGCCCTAGTCATGGACAGAGTAATGCCTCATCTTCTTCAATATGATCAGCTTTCAGGGCCCTCTCATTCCTTCCCATGAATCCCCTTTGTGACCATTTCTGCCTTAATGGGAAGAACTGGCAGTGCTCTTAGGATGAAATATGGGAGTCCAGAACCCAGCCCCAGCCCTCTTGGGTTTGGTGCGGGTGGAATGACAAGTCAGTTTTCATTGCTGGTTTAGCTTCTTTTCAGCGTCGGAGAAAGATTTACTTTAAAAGGGGCCTGAGGCCTTGGCTAAGCAGACAAGAATCTAGGTAATCAGATTTTTTATTATTAAAAAAAGCCACTCTCGATAATTCTTGTTATTTCTTATTGGACTAGAGCCATGGAAGGCTGTTTTCCTTTCTGAGTAGCAGCCGGTGCCAGAATCCATATCTGGATTAATCAATATGCTAAAATGAGTATTTTGCAAAGTATTTTCCTGGCCTTTTCATCAGGAATGGGCAAAATGCAGATTTCCAGATGTCACTGTATTGCATCTCCCAGCATTCCTCTGCTGGCTTGAGGCTGATGGTAGTGCCATCCCAACAACAATGTAGTAGGGAAAAAATCAACTCATTTGAAATGTGATGCTGAAGGAGAGTTCTGCAGATACCATGGACTGCTAAAAAGACCGTTAAATGGGTCTTTGAAGAAGTCAAGCTTGAAGTTTCCATAGAAGCCAAGAGGACTAAACTGAGACTGTCATAATTTGGCCATATATCTTGAGAAGACATGACTCACTAGAAAAGGCAATAATGTTTGGTGAGACAGAAGGCAGTAGGAACAGAGGAAGACCCCATTTCAGATGGATAGACTCCATCAAGGAGTCTGCAAGACCTAAGCAGAGCTCTTGATGATACCATGACTTGGAGGTCTCTCATTCATAGGATCACCATAAGTCAATGTCAACTTGACATCAGTTGATAACAACAAAATACCTTCTTTAGGACCTCTAGAACATCAGGGAACTAGCGCATAACAGGATGACCTTCCAAGTTCTCCAGAACTCTTCCTCAAGGCAGGATGATAGAGAAATCTAGAGATGGGCTGGGCAACAGAACCATTGACACTAGCACCGTGGTTCCCAACCTTTGGTCCTCCAGATGTTTTGGACCTCAGCTCCCATAATTCTTGACTTTCGGCCAAGTTGGCTGGGGCTTCTGGGATCTAAAGTCCAAAACAAATTGAGGACCAAAGGTTGGGAACCACTGCACTAGCGGATGGTAAAGCTTTGCTAGGATATTTATGTGGAGAGCCCTGAGGGTAACAGACACCAGTTATGCAACCATATTGAAGAGGTTTCCTGGTACCCCTGCGGCCAAACAATGGCTATTTGGATAGGAGCAGAGTTACACCTGGCAGCTTCCTAGCTGCCATTTGCATTGACTGGGAAAACCATTGTGTAAAGGGGATATTGGACACATCCTTGCACAGGAAAAGGCATCAAGACAATTCCAGCCCAGAAGTCTCGAAATATCTGACCTGGTGGTTTGGCCAATTAGTGCGTCTCTCTCCAGCCACAAGATGGATGCATTGCTGCTTCACTGAACAGGGGAAGTGTTAAAATATCAGCTTGCAGCTTGCTTGGATGAACAGTTAATGGCATCTCTCCATTCCCCCCAGCTAGAAGCTTGGTTGACAACCTACGAACTGCTCCCTGCCTTTGCCAAAACCGACAGACTCTTGAGCTGGCATCCAGCAGCAGCACTTGGTTGCATGGCAGTCCTTGTATAGGATTAAATTTTGGTGGTGCCTAATGAAGTGTAATGCAAAGACAGAGAGAGGAGGAGAGCACAACATTTTCAGGGGTGTGGAGGGATAAAGTCAAAGGGAGAGAGAAGTGCTACATTGAACCATCTTTTTTGCATTTGTCTGTCTGAAAGCAAGGGTTGTCCTTAGCTCCCCATTGGGTCTGGCAGCAACAGATGGCCTCCGTTCCCATTGCTGGAAGGAATGTTTCTGCCAAAGAAAAACAGCAGAAGGGAAGGGAGGAAGGGGAGCCCACAGGGCTGTGCAGCGAAATGCCGAAAAGGAACAATACCTTGGAAGAACCCAAAGAGGAGTGAGCAAAAGGTGAGCAAAGTCAAGTCAGGCTCCCCAGATTTCATAGTGTCTGGCTAAAAAAATAGGTCACGATTGGTTCAGAAGTACAGCTGGCCCTCCACACTTGCAGCTTTGACTTCTGCGGATGTGATTATTCGCTGATTTTCCCAATGTGTTGTCTCTAGGACTCTCTAGGTCTTCCAGCATGACTCTGCCAGACGTGGACCATAGGGTCACACTGGAGGACCTAGAGATTCCCAGAGAAAACACTACTCTAGGATTTGTAGGTCCTCCAATGCAATTCTGTGGTCAACTTTTGCCAGATGTTGGTCATAGAGTTGTGATGGAGGACTTAGAGGTTCCTAGAGAGGCGTTCTCTCAGGTAAAAATAAAAAGTGGTTTTTTATTTGTGAGTTCCCCCCCCCCTTTCATGGAGGTCCTGGGTCCTTAACCGCACCGAATGTGTAGTGGCCTACTGATCTCTAAACCATTAAATCCAGGCTGACCAGATGTCATTCATTTTCCATGACATGCCCTTCATTTCAGTCTTCTGTCCGGGAGGAATTCCAAAATGTCCTCCAGTTTGAGCATGACTAAGAAGCATGGATTTATATTTATATTAATATTTTTAGCTTTTCTTTTGTACTGTCCTGCATCTTCCATGAATGCCCCACATTTTATGGGGCCTTGTCCTCCTTATCTGGTCATCTTGATGACATCCCATACCATCTAATGTGGGGGTCCAGCACTCCTTCCCCCCCAGGATCATATTTGTGCCCATTGGCTACAACTCTTTCTTTCCTTCCTTGAAACGTGCCAGAAACTGGTTAACAATGGCTTACTGAAAGAGGATGGTGCATGAGAGCATGACTTGCTCAAGGTCTCCCAGTGGGCTTTTATGGCTGAGGAAGGATTAAAACCTTCTTGGAGCTCTAGTCCATCACCCAAACCACTACACTATACTGTCTCTCAAACTGTCAACTGTGCAGTTTTGGAGGGCTTCCCAAACAGCAAGGAGAAAATAGATTCAATTATTTATCCTTGCTTATGAGATTGAAATTAACAATTTATAGGATTGTGGCTTCCAACAGAAGAAGGTGGGCTTTCCATTCTGATCTGGATTCATTGCTCCTTATCTGGTGTTCCCTTGAGCTCAAGGTTTCTGCCGAAGTCCCTGGCTCACAGCTCTCTCCTTAATATCCCATGATGAAGTTTCAGCTTTTGTCTTCTCTGCAAAGCTTCATGATAGGCAGGCATACCTTTGACTTGGCAAATAAATGAAAAAGAGAAAATCCCACGGAGAGGCTTCCAGTTGCCATGAAGCTGGAGGAAAGATAAACAGCCAGGGCACCAAGGCAATGAATCACCAAGAGGGC
Source organism: Sceloporus undulatus (assembly GCF_019175285.1). Classification (NCBI taxonomy): domain Eukaryota; kingdom Metazoa; phylum Chordata; class Lepidosauria; order Squamata; family Phrynosomatidae; genus Sceloporus; species Sceloporus undulatus. The sequence goes on along the minus strand of NC_056527.1, from coordinate 167,516,880 downwards.
AGGGACTTAAACTATATGGAAAGGAGCATTAGGGGCACTGGAATGATGTTAGGATTTCAAGCTAAATGGCTGGCACTTTGCAACGAACTTGGAAATAAAGGAGGCACGAACGGAGATTGAATAATGCCGGAATAAGATGCTCCAAGTAGGCATCTCCTGATCATATTTTGGCAACAGCATTCTGCACCACCTCTAATTTCATAGTCAAAGGCAGCTTGATATATACATGGATGTGACCAAGAGCATAAGAGAAAATTATGGCTCTTTCAAGAAGTAGGAGAGGACCCACAGTGCGGGGTTTTTTTATGATGTTTTGTTTGTTTCATTTTCTCCATGAATAAGCGCAAGCTGGATGGATTTAGCATGCCTTTAGCAAGGCCATGACTTGATGTTTCTTTTTTTTTAATTAGAAACTTCTTGAGAAAACGGATGGATTAATTAAGAACGCTGCATTATTTATACATGGGGCAGAGTTTGGGAATCTTGTAGCATCCATTTCCTTGTCTCAGTATGAAAGATGAATTCGTTCAATTAGACCACGCTTTCAGAAGCAAGGAGAAAATGTGCAGTTATTTTGTTTTGTCTCAGTTTAGAATTGCCTTATGCGCTTATACCTGAAATTCTACACTCAAGTTGCATGGCATAAATCCTGGCATGAAGAGCTGCATTGTGCTGCAGTCTTTGTGTTGAATGTCAACACTGCACAATTAAATATACATTCCAAAAAGTAAAACCTGATTTTGTCATTTTATGTAAGGGACACCATTTTACTATGCCACTGTATTTAATGGGAATTGAGCATCCACAGATTTTGGTATCCACAAGGGATCCTGGAACCAAACCCCAGCGGATACCAAGGGCCCTTTGTATTTTTATGTAAATTATAGCAATGATTTCTATATATTTTCCCCAGGTATATAAATTACCAAATGTAAACATTATGCAAATCTTTGTGGTCTTTCTTGGGAGGGAGCGGCAGTTGCAAATGTCTTCCTTAGGTGGGACGAATGATGTGCTAAGAGCTTGTTCCCATGTAGGCCAATGGCAGTTGCATCAGAGAGCAGCCATTTCCCAAAAGTCTGGCGCATTGGGAGTCGGAAGGACCTCTTGGGAGGGAGATGGAAAGAGGCCAGCACCTCTCATGAGGGCCCTGTTTCAAAACCATCTTCCTTGGAAGACAAACCTGAATGCAAAGAGACAGAGGCAGTATATAAGGATCTACAAAGCCCACAATTCTCTTTTCCACCCGAGCGGCTGCAGAAATAAACATGTCATCCCCACTCCTTGCTACCTAAGGGAAGAGAGAGTCATTAGTGGAGTGCATAAGAAAAAGCCCAGCCAGCATGTCCTCCCTCCTTGCCCTCCCCTGCTGCCAGTGTTCCTGCCTCCCAAGTACACACCAGCTGGTGCTTGCCATTCCTTGATGCCATTTAAATATTGAAAGGGTTTTTTCCCTCTCCATCTTGCGCAGGCTTGTGAGAGGATGAGTCAGGCCGAGGGATGAGTAAATCTGTCACTTGCCTTTCTTCTACATTTTGTTGCTGCTGCTGTTGCGTTTAAACCTTGAGTTCTTCCTCTCGGATTGATGGAGACGTTTGGCCCAGATCAGGAGATATTGTAAAGTTCCAGCATGGAACATGCTATGCTATGCCTCGTCTCTCCTTCCATTAGTTCTCTATTGACAGTTGAGAAAGCTGAGCTTTTCAACCTGGGGGCAAATAACTATCAATCCTCTTTCTATCCCTAATTTAGAATTTCAGTTGATGAGTATAAAATAATAACATGTACTAAAAGATCTTTTGTTGGTCATGGAAGTGTTGGTTGGCACGAGTATGTGTGGACATGTTCCTGTATTCATTAATGCTCCAATAATAATAATAATAATAATAATAATAATAATAATAATAATAATAATAATAATTGTATTTCTTTCCTGCCTCTCCTCAAAGCTCAAGGAGAGTTACAGCATCTTAATTCTGAGGCTGACATTTGCGTGACTTCCCTTCTATTTCTGCATGTAGGAGGACACAGTGTTCTCCTCTGGAGTTGCACGGTCTTGGAAGAAGGTGAGCAAAGAGAAGGATTGTTATTTGATAGGAATCTTGAAAGCAGAGTCTAGGTTTGAAGCCATGGGTCTGTTCACACCGTGACTTGGGAACTGATGCTCCACACAATCGCAGGTGCTATAGTGCGATAAAAGGGCTGAATAGAGTGCCACCTTCTCATATCCTCTTTCTTTGTTCTCTTTGTAAGAAAGGACAAAGCTATGTCAGGTAGCAGGCATTTCTCCTACACAATGTTGCAGCGTCCCCTTTCAATGCTCTAGCCAGCTAAGCAACTAGCCACCGTGTGCCATGCTCTCATCCATTCCTTGTCTCCTCTCCCTTGGTTTTCTGCCTCTGCAATACATAGTATTATGTGGCCACTGAGTATGTCCAGTTCTTATTGCATTTTTGTTTTTGAGTGAGAGTGGATGGGATGGGAAGTTAGCAGGGTTTTATAGATGTTTGTGGGTTTTCAGGCTATGTGGCCGTCCGTGTTCTAGAAGTGTTTATTCCTGCCGTTTCGCCAGCATCTGTGGCTGGCATCTTCCTCATGGCATGGGTTTGCCCTCGTTGTCTCTAAGATTCTTTGTTGTTGTGGACCTTCCCTGAAGATGCCAGCCATGAAACATCAGGAATAAACTCTTCTAGAACATGGCCACATAGCCCAAAAAAACCTACAAAAATCTATGGATGCCGGCCATGAAAGCCTTCAACTTCACATTCCTTAAGAGTTTTCAAAAAAACCATCAGGGATTCCTCACTAAACATCCTGATACCTCCTCAGAGTTTGGAAAATTTGCTGTCCAGGGGATTCTGAGTAGGGTTGCCAGGTCTCTCTTATTATAAGGGATGTCCTCTTGTATCCTGGCATCTTTCAGGAGTGCTTTAGTTATGCATTCCTGCATGGCATGGGTTTGGAAAGGTTAAGGAGGATGGAGGAGCTGATGTTCTGTTCCTCCATCTTGTTTCTCAGTGTCCCTGCTTTGCCTGGAGCTCAGTCAGCTCTCATGGGCTGAGTTTTCTTTCCAAGAGAATCATGCTGAAAGGTTAAGGAGGATAGAGGAGCAGCTTCTGTAATTAATGCCTGGGCTTCATTCAGTGTTAATTAGCAGAAGACTGGCCAAAAAGAGAGAAAACGAGAACAAAGGGATGTAACTCTTTAGTGCGTCTACACTTCACTGGGTGTGTTTTGATCAAAATTATTCCTGTAGCAATCATTGTTGTTACCCGGAAATCCGTTCCTCCTTCATCTGCTTATGTGTCACAGTGCTTTAGGTTCAGCCTTTTCCGGTATTGGCTGGAAGCCTGTTGATTGTGACACATGCGCGCATATGTGTGGACTGTGTTAATGTAGGCTGCTTCCGCACTGCAGAGATAACCCAGTTTGACACAGCTTTAACTGCTAATGTGCAGTGGGATTTGTCCTTTGTTGTGGTTCTGACAGAGAAGGCTGAATGTCTCACAAAGCTGCAAATCTCTCTAGCATGGAGCCATGGCAGTTCAAGCAGTGTCAAACTGGATTATTTCTGCAGTGCAAATGCAACCATTAAATGTCTCTTTTTGGGCACGGGGCAGTTCTCTAGCCATTTAAACCTCTCCCAAAAGCTCCCTCCAAGCAGATCTTGGTGGGTTGCTGCTGCTTTATTGGTGGGACCAAGGTAGGGAGGAGGCAGTTCAGAGGAGCAGGGATGTAGCCAAGGGGGGGGTTCTTGGGGTCCGGACCCCCCCTTCCATTAGAAAAATGAATGGTGTGTGCTGCTGCGCCGCCACACCCAAGCCCCATTATAATGGTGGCACTTAGTCTGGTGACCCCACCCCCTCCTAAAATCCTAGCTACGTCCCTGAGAGGAGGAAGAAGTGGCTGGTCTCAGCTGTGAGGGGAAGAAAAATGCAGGTTCACGCCATATACCATTCTTTTTTCCCCATGCAGCCAAGACTACTCACTTCTTTCTCCTTGGAGTTGCTCCAAGTTGCCTCCTTCTCTCCTTGCTCCCCATTGTGAAGTGAGCGCAGCGGCATCATTCACTGGGGCTTGACAGCTGCTGTCATGGAGGAAGACACAAAACTGCACTAACCAAGCATTGCGCTACGCCCACCTGGCGCACGATCCTATTATTTCTCTTTCATGCCCACCAGTGTTGAAGGCAAGGAGGTGTGACGGGTTAGTAGTGGGAAATTGGCACTCGATTCTGCTGAAGAGCTGCCAGATGTTGACTCCAGAGATAGAGGCAAACAGAAAACTGGTAGGGAAATAACTCCAGTGTGTAATATGGCAAGTCACAGATTTGGATGGTCACGACATGGGATCTTGATATGAACAGACTCCCTTCTCCTTTTGAAGGGTCACTGCTACTATGAGGAATGATTATGAGGCCATTGCGGCCCATGTTTCCAGCAGCGGTGGCTAGTTAGGGTGCAGGGAAGCCATTAACTTTGGATATTAAGGAAACTATTCAAAGTGCTAATCCTGTTTTGGGAGTAGAGTTCAGCACCTTTGCCATCCAGCAAAATGGACTGGTGGGGAATACGTTGCAATGGGACAGTGGAAGAAAGGATGCGCTGGACCTGAGATGGTAGCGGGATGGTTTACTTTATATCAGAAGAATAACCAGTTCATTGCAGGAATCTGATCAACCCTTTTCCCTCTCCATGATGTCATACTGCAGCAGGGAAACCCTGACTGCAGACTCACAGCTAGGGCTTCCGTCTGGAAACAAGAGATGAACAGAAAAGAAGCAGGTTGTTCATTATCTCCACCTTTTTACACACAGAGAGAAAAATGAGAGAGCGGGGGAAGCAGAGAGATCTTTAAAAACAAAAAATGACCATCATTTTCCATGCAACTGACTGCTTCAGTAGTCTTCCTCAAGCTACTGTCTTTCAGATACTTTAAAATACATGTCCTATCAGCCCCAGCCAGCATGAGGAGGGATATGTAGATAGATGGATGTGGGAACAGCAAAGTTTTTGTTTGGTAAAATCATTGTGAAATGTTTTGCAAAGCAGCCTCTCTCTCCCCCATTCGTCTTATAGCTTTATTGATAGTGAATAAGAGGGGTTTCTTTCATGTAGTTGTATGCTGGGCCCCAGCTCCTATCATCCCCAGTCTCCATGGTCTTGACATGCCAGAGGAGGAGGATGGGAACTATAGTCCCAGCTAATATATCTTTAATATCTCAACATGGAATATGAAACATGTTCAGTATGGAAGGTGTCTATAAGTCACAATTGTTGGTGGATCTAGATGCTGTAAGGAACAATCCTTCTCCCATCTTTGAATCTGTCAAAGAAAAACCCTGACATTTCTAGATAGTTCTCCCTGATAAATTTAATCTATGATCTTTATATTTATGGTTTATGTCTGTTTCTTATTGCTGGAGGTTCACGTTTGACCATGACCACTCTTGCTCATATTCTTAACTATATATATATATATATAATCTTCAGATTAACTGGTGTCTATGAACAGATTGCAAACTCAGAGCTGATTCACAGCCCCAGGAGACATGGAAGCTGCACAGTGTCACTGGACTAAATCTTGTGGGATTCATAGACTCTACCATGGGCAGCATATTTTAGGATGGTACTTTGGGATGGTAGATTTGAAAGGTACAGCTTTTTCTTCTAGTAAGATGGGAGCAGTTTGCAACGTACATTGCTGGAACATTGTGCTCCCTTCTCAATTGCGCATAATGCCGCTAGTCAACCTTTCCCAGAGTTCACACACTTCAAATGTCAGGCTTAAAAATATCAGAATTCCTTCAAAGTCAGGGGTGGAAACCCACGTTTCTGTCACTCTCTTCTCAAAACCAATACCACCGAAGGAATAAAAAAAAAAGGAGGAAGAAAAAGATGCACTAAGGTCTTACTTTATGAGAAACACATTTCCCAGTAAGTCAGATCCTCCCACACATAGGGTGGTATCACAGAGGGGAGATATGTTTGATGAGGTGAGGTGGCCCATAGATCCCTTCCAATTCCAGGGTTCCACGATTTTTGTGAGCTATGGACTTTCTTTTCACATCTGAGCATGTCGACAGCTAGACATCCTTTTGGCTTGGGTCCACAATAATTGTCCTCTGTTCTAGCTCATTGAATGCCATTCGACCTGGGAGGGTCATATTCTGGCACTATTACTTGTTTCATTTTGGATAGGGTTTTTGGATAGGGTTTTCATCGTAAAAGACATTCGAAAGTGGTTTACTGTGCTTCCTCCTACCCAGTACGAAGAAGTGTTAGCTATGGTGCTGCTGCTATTGTCTCTGAGAGATCTTCTACAGTTGGCACCACCACTAATACTGCTTCTGCCCAGTAACGGTATAGCAGATTTAGGCTGGCTCTTCAGCAAAAGCCTGTGTGACATAGGAGACCCTACCATCAGCATGGCCTCTTTGCTCCCAGGAACACACAATCCCGCAAACCACCACCATGGAAAGGTAGTGTCATGGTGGGACGCATTCAGTAGCAAAGAAAAGGTTCCCTTCATCCATTCTGTCAAATTTGCTAATACATTTGAGGAGTTTTTAATGTCTGCTTCTCACCCCAGCGATGCGTTTTTCTTCTTTGCCAGCTTGTAATGTGAACCAAGTGAATCTGTGACTATCACTGTGGGAGAGAGATAAGGAGGGGATCGTGTATGTAACTTGATGATAGCATTAGCCCCCCTGGTCTACCATTTCTCTGGGACTTCTGTTGGCCGTCTAGCACTAGCAATGGTGCTGAAATTTGCCTCTTGGCCTCCGCTCCTGTTATCAGGATGACCTTTCCATGCCTTTTAGCTCTCCTGAAATGTAACTCTCGGCTACTAATACGAGATTCACAACACAGATAACTCAGTTATTAAGCCCTACGGAGAGTTTATACAATCTTCACCAGTGCATCCATCAGGATCATCTCTCTCTTCTCCTTCTTAGTAAACTAGGAGTTTATTTTTATTTTCACTCTTGAGTCTGTCTGCAGTTGCAGAAAACTCTCTTAGCCAATATCCAAAGCATTGACTTGCAAGTGGAAAAATCTCTTCCCTGTAGTAAAAAAAAATATCTATTCCCTGTGGATATTGGGATCATAAGGCTGATCCAAATATTAACCCTAAACATAAACCTGTTGGCAATAAAATATCCGCATTCTTTGCTTTCGGGCTAATAAAGCAGTACTTGGTGTATTGCACATACCATTCATAGAGATATCAAAGAACTGTGCTCAGTTACATCCAAGAACAAGGATCTATAGATGTGATTTTATAACCTCTGCGGGGGGAATAAAAGAGAAGGAAATATAAACAATTAACCCTTAAGGGATTCTTTTTTTTTAATGGGTTAGAATGATAAAGATAGCTTTTTCATAGACATTTTTTTTAAATTCCCAGAATCCTAGGAATTGCATTGTGGAATAATCTGCAACGATTTGCAATTTTCAAGACTTCATGAGCCCCAGAGGTAAGGTGGGCATCTAAAGCAAATCTTCTTGGCAGCTTATCATGGGGGACACAAAGGGCTGGCTATGTGGAATAATGGCTGGCATCCCATTGGGAAATTTTATCATGGTTTATGATCATGTAAAGTTGAATTGTGCCATTATGTAACAGCGAAGGGAAGTGGAGATACAGGTATGCTATCGGAACCATTCAGCAAGCAGAGCCAGGAGTGGAGCATTTTGCACAGTGCTCCATTGTGCATTGTTACCATTCACAAGTGTGGCTTCATATAATGTCATTGCCGTAGTACAATCCTAGGAGTTGTAGTTGGTTGTGGCACCAGAGCAACCAATTACAAATCCCAGAATTCCATAGCAAGGAGCCATGAAAGTGGAGTCAAACCGGATTATTTCTGCAGCACGGAGTGCAGCCCATTTCCTTGTCAGTAGCAAAGGGTAGAGAAGAAAACAAAAACAGGGCCCATTAGCAGCCCTAGCCTAATATTCATAATTATTGATCTAGGATTCAAAGACGTGTTAGTCTGGAAAATCAGTATGCAAAGGGCTCTTATAGCATCTTCGAAAGCAACTGAAAGAAAGAAGTTGGTAGCATGAGCTTTCGTAGACTTGGGCCTACTTCCTCAGATGCATGTTAAAAATAATAATCATTGTAAGGTGCTCTAGGAGCCTCTGTATGTTCATAAGAGCTGTAATTCTGGATCTCTCCTTTTGAGAAAAGAAGCTGTAATAATAGTGGCCCCATATAGACAAGCCAAAATAAAGCAGCTTCAGGTCACTTTAGAGGTATGCTATTTAAATGACACACACATACTAAGAGTCCGGAAATTGTGCCAAAGCTGTGCTGTAGTCCTTAGGACTGGATTGTGGCTTTGGTGCGGCTTCTGGACTCTTAGGACACATACATCATTTAAATAGCATGCCTCCAAAGTGACCTGAAGCAGCTTTATTTTGGCCTGTCTGTATGGGGCCACTATAACTTAAAATAAGTGATGTGACCCTAAATGAAAAAGTGAACTGGTTTTGCTTTCAGGAGCGCAACCTGACTTTTCCATAGCTTTTTAAAAATTAACTATACTTTGAGAAACCCCATGATTTCATTTTAGAAAATCAAAACAGCAAAGGCCAAGTTGATCTTTTGAAAGGCCAGAGGAAATGCCAGGCTGCCATCTGCTTCTGTCAACAACGCTGTCTTCTCTCTCTGTCTCCATCTAAATTGTTATTCCTTTGAGTGATTTTTAATTTTTTGGCCACCAAATCATGAAGTGGCAAACCAAAAGTCAACTTGTAAGGGTCAGTCTTTGGAACAGAAGAAGAACCTTATGATAGATTTGGGAGGAGAGCGGGAAACATTGCAATTGCAAAGTCAAAACGTACCTCTCTGTGTGTCTTTTTCATTCTGTCGAAATGAAGCGCATTGCCCCAGGCAGTCTGGGACTATCTCAAAGATTATTGGTTTTTCCAGTAGGATCAAAGACTGAATTGTCGCTCATTAACTAATGTTGCGTTCCATGTACAGGAGGCCGAAAGCTCCAGAGAAAAGCTGGATCCCTCCCCCTTATCCCACATCCATTATAAATTGTTTGCAAACTCCCCTTCCAGGCAGCCTGGCACAATGAAGAAGTCATAAGCCGTTAATCAGTTTTCCAGTGCAATTCACCAACCAGAACGGTTCGCAGGCCTGATTGAAATTCACGATTTCCAGGGCCATTGGGACCCTGGTAATGAAATGGGAGCTGTAATTGCCTGTCATGCGTATTGCATGCAAAATTGTCAACAAAAAATTACGGCCTCTTGGAAACACATTCGGTGATCTGGTACTCCCAACTGATGCTAGCTGTTGGAGTAGAGATTGGAGTCCCAAAGGGTAACATTTCCAGTCTCGGCATGATAGAGCTGAGGTCCAGAGCAATCAAGGGATCCAGATGAGAGTTGTTGGTGCTTTGAAAAACCATTTGTATCTAACAGTGTTGCAGGGATATCTCAACTATTCTGCAATTCATAGGATAATCCTTAACATCAAGCCCATGCGCAGCTGGGTCTCAGCCCCAATCCTGGGCAAACCAAGTTTGACTCATGTGCTCTGTGTGCAGTTCCATGGCTGATTTTCACAGAGTTGGAAGAGATCCCAAGGGCAATCCAGTCCAACCGCGTGCCATGCAGGAGTACACCAGAGTAAAGTCAATTGTTGAATGGCGAGTCAACATATACAGTACCACAGATCCAGTAGGCCTCCTCTGTTTGGGATTAACAAGGTCATTGTCTATACCAGTAATGGCGAACCTATGGCACACGTAGTTGCAGTTTGGGCACTTGGCCTCTAAAAGGTTTACCATCACTGGTCTATACTCTGCAGAGCTGAGGCGGCTGCTTCAGATCTCAGAGTGACAAATCATCTCATTCTACCCTTTCCTGGCAGATTTACACTTACACTTACTCCCCCTTGTTCTTTCTCTCCATGGAAAGGCTGTAATAATGGGAAGCAGCCCTAACATTTCTCCTCCTGACTCAGATCATCCCTGCACCCCAGGAATGTGTCTCTTTTGGTTGGGGTGAGGAGTGATAGCATTACCCCAATAAGAATTCTGCCCCACATTGCTGGGATTTCTTAGTGTACGCTGAAATATATACTAGGTTTGGGAATCTGGTCCATTCAGATAGTCACATTCTTCTCATAAGCCTCTCAGGTACAAATAATAAGCCAGGAAACAAAGTTTGGGGTGACCTTTCTTTCTCTGTCTTTTGAGTCATTTTGTGTCTGTTTCTCTTTCTTTCCCAGAGTGTGACCTTTGGCTGCAGAATGAATCAGGAAAGCAAGCAACCAGCTCCATGCCACTGACTCCTGGTTATACAAAGTCGCTGATCCTTCTTCATATATTGGCCTGTGACATCTTTTGTCAACTGGAGGAAGAAAAGGCGAGACCCAGCTGAGATCAGAAATAGTTTGCAATGTTTCCAAGGGAGGATACCATCCTTTAATTAAAAACTACATCACTGCAAAAGTTCCCAACGTTTCTGTTGGCTTTTCGGACACCAAGTGCAGGCATCATGCTCCTATAGTTTTAATGGGAAAACTTGGGTGCAGTAAGAAATAGCAATAGCATACAAACACATTACACTAAAGTGATAAATAAACCTCAGTGTATCCCAAACATCTCTAGACCTCAACATGGATGATGGCCATAGAGGCAAGGTGAACCAGGTTTCTGATGACTACCGATACCAAGATGGCAACTATGAAGGCTATGCCCCCAGCAATGGCTATTATCAGGGCAGGGAGGAGCCTGGTCAAGAAGAAGATGCCCAAAGCGATGCCACCGAAGGCCATGATGAAGATGACGAGGTCTACGAAGGAGAGTACCAGGGTATCCCTCACCCAGACGACATCAAGGCCAAGCAAAAGAAGAAATCCCAGGCGCTTCCAGACGAGTTTAGAGACCATGCCGAACTCATGGCGGAGAAGATGGAGGACGAGGAGCAGCTGGCTCACCAGTATGAGAACATAATTGAGGAGTGCAGCCATGGACGCTTCCAGTGGATCCTCTTCTTCATCCTTGGCTTGGCTCTGATGGCAGACGGGGTGGAAGTGTTTGTGGTCGGCTTTGTCCTGCCCAGCGCCGAAAAGGATATGTGCTTGTCCAGCTCCAACAAAGGGATGCTAGGTGAGCCCTGTATCTCTCTGACAGCATGCCATGAGGATGGGTCAAGCAAGGCCAAACAATGACTTTCATAGATGTTTGTGGGGTTTTCAGGCTATGTGGCCATGTTCTAGAAGAGTTTATTCCTGACGTTTCACCAGCATCTGTTGCTGGCATCATCATTTCTCTGAAGATGCCAGCCACAGATGCTGGCAAAACGTCAGGAATAAACTCTTCTAGAACATGACCACATAGTCCCAAACCCCCACAAAAACTATGGATGCCAGCCATGAAAGCCTTCAACTTCACAGGCTTCTTTCACCTTCTCCAGGCAGCTATGTTGGAGTACTACTCCCATCATCCTCAGACCATGGCTGGGGATGATGAAGGTGGCAGTGCAACATACCCTGGAAGTGTGAGAGGATAAATGCTTTGTGGGAAATTTTAAATCATTTGGAATAATGTTTATTGGCAGATCCCAGTGTGTGAGTCCCCTCCCAGTCCCAATTCCAGTGTGGACCCAGGAGGAATAAGAACAAGATGGGAACAAGGATGTGGTGCGAGGTTGCTTTCTCAGTCACCTCCCATAGCTCACCCTTCAATACAACATTTCTTGGCAGATTTCTGGGACTGGTATAATATAATGGTTTAAATAAAATTGTTAGACTTGACTTGAATAAACCCACTGAATCAATAAAGGTTACTTAAAAGTTGATTTCCTATGGGTTCAGAAGGTATATTCTTACTAGGACTAATAACTAGATTTAGGCCAGGATGGAAAATATGTGACCCTCCAGATGTTACTGGATTGCAACTCCTAGTAGTCTTAGCCGGTATAGCCAAGGATGAAGAATGCTGGGAGCTGCAGTTCAACAATATCTGGAGCAGTGCATGATCTCCTCCCAGGATTACTAGAGTGGAGCATGTATTTAGAGAATTATCTATTGCATAGACTACCAGACTGACTAGTGCTTGAAAAAGTTACTTATTTGGATGATAACTCCTGGAAGACCCAAGCCAATGTGGTCACTGGCCATGGTTCCAAGCTCTATGTATCACATGCTACTCATATTACTTTCCTCTATTTTATTGTTGTGTGCCATCAAGTCATTTTCAATTTATGGCAATGCTAAGGCAACCCTATCACAGGCTTTTCTGAGGCTGAGAGTGTGTATCCTGTGCTAAGATCACTCAATGGGTTTCCATAGCCAAGCAGGGATTCGAACCCTGGTCTGCAGAGTCATTGTCTAAAGCTCTACTTACTATGCCTCGCTAGCTCATTCCTTCTTTTTTATCATTGCAATGAAGTTTCAGGTCTTTATATCCATGTCTAAGTTTGCTTATGTAAGATAATAGAAGTCCAAATCATTTCTTTTTAGACAACACTTTCCCTTTCTAAGTCTCCATAAATGAAAGTCCGTCAGATATTACAGCACCTGGCAGCGATTCAGCCCAGCCGGTGTGTCCCAGATGGGATTATTTTTGTTCTCATCTTCCAGATGTCAGTGTCTCCTTCAGTCCAGGGTTGGAAGAACGATGAGCATTAGGCCTCACTTTAAACAAGGCATCGGCAAGCGTTCTGTGTTCAGGTCTTTAGCAAAAAGCCTGGCCAAGCAGTGTAGTTGCAGCCTTGGTGGCATGGAGTGAACTGGTGACCAGGAAGGACCTGTATAGTAGGACTATATGAATAGCGATAGATATGCAGAACTTGTGGGTCTGGTGATGAGGTGACAAGTTGAGCTTCAACTATAGTTGCTGAATGAAAATGGTAGCAGGAAAGATGTTGCCTAAGGCCAGGGTGGGTGAATGGCCATATGAATGGTGGAGGGGGTTGTGGTTGTGATGTGTGCAGGCTGGGAACCGGAACGGAGATGTACGGTGCAGTGGTCTGAGTGTTGGAATAGGACACTGGAACACCAGGGTTTGAATCCCTGCTCGGCCTTGGGTCAGTCTCACTCTCTCAGCCTCAGAGGAAGGCATTGGCAAACCCCCTCTAAATACATCTTGCCAAGAAAATCCGTGCTAGGGTTGCCACAAGCCAAAAATGACTTGAAGGTGCAAAGCAAGAATTCCAACAATTTATTTTAGCATGGCCTCCTGAGTATTAACACCCAGTTCCTCGGCTGCTTATATGAAAATAGACAATTGCAAGAATATATCAGGTAGATATATGATCATATATCATTTGTTAAGGCCACCTCTGAGAAAACTCTATGAGGTTGCCATACATTGACTTGAAAGTGCAAAAGGGAAATGGAGGAGTTAGATCATATACATTTGTGCAAGTGTGCATGGCTTGTGTGTGTGTGTGCGCGCGCGCATGTGTGTAAAGGGGAGCTTCTGTTTTTAAGAAGCTTTGGATGAACAGCTGGCACAATGGATTTTCTCTGTAGAAAGCAATTTACCCATCCTGGTCACTTGTACTTAATCTAAGTGAAAGAGCATGAGCTCATGCAGGGTGTATGAACCACTCTAATGGCATCGGTGATGCTCCCAGTCAGGAGAGGATGATGATGGTGATGATGACGATTGCTTCCTTTCAAAATGCTGGTGTGGTGCTTTCTGTGCTTGTGGTTCACACTTGTGCGGAATCGATTTATCCAAAAAGACGTGGAAAACATTGGTGTCAAAAGGACGCAGTTAAATGGGACTAGTGCATGACCCTCCTCTCCAAATCGGTTCAGCAAATCAATTCAAGTTGGAACCAGGGTCATTTGACCCAGTTCAAACTGATTTGTGATCCAGTTTAAAAGGTAGTAGGAATCAGGCCCCAGTATGGCAGAAAGGCGGGATATAAGCAAAGGGATGGATGCAGGGACGTAGCCAAGGGGGGGGGGGGTTCTTGGGGTCCAGACCCCTCTTCCGTTAGATAAAATGAATGGTGTGTGATGCTGTGCCGCTGCACCCAAGCCCCATTATAATAGTGGCACTTAGTCTGGACTCCCCCCTTCCCAAAATCCAGGCTACGTCCCTGATGGATGGATGGAGTGATGGGGAAGGTGCTTCTGGTGGAGACACTTTACCAACTGTCTGCAAACTGAAATTTAAGATTCTGGAGCAGGCCATGCTGCATAATGGGTCTGGGTGAGTGTGCGTTTGCACGCATGCATATCAGCAGGAGCAATCAATCTATTGCATTACAATCCCTTCGGTGGGAGGGCAGGAGTGAGGGAATTGAATAATGAATAAATGAAAAGGAACCACAGTTGGCTTGCAGCCAGGCGCTGGCAAAGGCTAAAGGCTGTGTGATTCAGCACAAAGGATTTGCTGACACCTTTGGATGGGGAGGAGAAGGGGCATTATTTATGGACTCCTCCAAGCCCTGATTGCTATTTGCTTTCAAGGCTTCTGCTACTAAATCTTCCAGTGTGTTTCCCCCAATATTTTTAATGCTGCATTGCCTTTTAATTTAGCCGAACACTTTTGGTGGGCCAGAGAGGTGATCCGTCTATTCCCTGTTTGCCCCTGGTTAGAATAAGTGAGCCCATTGCAAAATATGTTGTTGTTGTTGTTGTTTTCACCAGTCTTCTCAGCAAACCAAGGACTTTTCATGGTTATGTGTTTTGCTTGAGGTTTTTTGCATTTGTTTTCCAGTCATATTTCTGCTCCCGGAACATTTGCCAGTTGAGAACATTCTGTCTTTCCCAGGTTGTAAATTTTGGACGAATCGATACTACTGCCGGCATGTTGCAGGAGGAAAAGTGTGGTAGAGATTGGGAGCCTTTCAGCCAAATGCTGCTTCGTCAATGAGATAGCATACTCTCCAAGGCTGCATCCACACTGCAGAAAATAATCCAGGTTGACGCCACTTTAACTGCCGTGGTTCAATGCTGTGGACTTGTGAGACATTTTGCCTTCTCTGCCAGAGAGCTCTGATGCCACCACAAATGACAATTCTTAGCTTGGGAGTTAAAGTAGTGTCAAACTGTGTTATTTCTGCAGTGTGGATGGAGCCATTGAGAATTTCCCCCCCCTAATTGCACTCCGAAAGGGGTATATCCCTAGTTCCAAGATATGGTCTTTCCAACAGTATGGATTATTGGACCCTAGGGACTGGCAACTGAGAGCTTTCAAGCTGAATTTATTCCTTTGAAGGATGCCATCTGTCGCCTGTTCAATGCTGGTGTCGGCTGCCCTTTGGCGCTAATTGAATGCGCTTCTGGGTGCTTGTTTATTGCATTTATTCATATCCAGCCTTTTCTATCCCACCCTATGGCCTGAATCCTATTGCTTAATCCTGGTCTGGTTAGAAGCATTGTGCCAATTGTTCTGAGATTCAGGCCTATATCTTAAGATCTCAGGGTAAGGTCCATGTCAAATCAATGTACAGTAATCAGTTAAATTTAAAGCAGATTCGAGATGTATCCAATTGAGCATCTTTGTAATCTCTTTTGTCTCTTTCTCTGTTGTCTTTTCATTCTTAATGATGCATAGCTCACCCAGCTCATTGCAAGACAAAAGATAAGCTACGCACCAGAATGATGTCTTTGTATGTACATGCATAACACAAATAACTGGTTCAAATAACCCTGGTTCCTACTACTAAAATCGAATAGCTGAAGTGATTTGGTGAGGGAGGCCATGCACCAGACCCATTTAACCCGCGTCTTTTTGACGCTGATTTTTTCCGTGTCTTTTTCGATAAATCGATTCTGCGCAAGTGTGAACCAGATGCGGATCGGAATCAGTTTAAATTTGCCCTTCGGCCAACTGGAGCGGGTCCATTTTGAACCGATTTGTTTCTGAATGTGAACCACAAGTGGGTTATTTTAGAGGAAAAAAATGCCACTGGGGCAAATGTAGTGGGAACCACGCTCTGCTGTTGAATCGATCCATCTATTATTCGGATCCCACACCGATTTAACTGTAAGTGGGAATGGGGCCGACATAGGCTCCAGTTTTTATCTGTTAAATGGTGGGCATGCAGTAAGTCGCACAACTAGTTACAAAAGGCATTTGAGTAACCGTTTGTGCAATCCATGCTGCTGTTTTGTCCAAGCACTTCTACAAAAGAGATTGGAGACTTTGTTTTTTCTTTGTTTCCCATGAAATAATAATTTACTAATCTATGCCCAACCCTTCAGAGACAGAGGTAGACTTTCTTTTACTTCCACCTTCTGGATCTCAGTAACCAAAGGGGAATTCTTCTCCCTCATCCATCCTTTGTTTCTCCTGCACCAGTTGCGTTGGGGTGAGTTAGCGGGACTAAGACATCATGCTCCTGTCTGACAATCCCGTCGCACGTACGGCACACATGTACGCTCTTAAGCCGCTTAGATGCCTGGAATATCACGGCCATTTGTGGCTCTTTCTCTCTGTAGTGACAGCTAGTTTAGTCAGGCATGGCCAATGGCTCAGCGCATATTGCCCTCTAGTGAAAATCGGATCTCATTTGCAGCCGGCAGGAGGTCAGCAGGCTCCCGTCCCATGCGCAGCCATGCTCACCTGAGTGCCGCTTTTTAATAAGGTCATGTTTTTTAATTGTTTTAATTAATTGGTTTTAACTTAGATTTGTTAGCTACCTTGAGTAATAATAGTAATAATAGTAATAATAATAATACATTTGAAGAAGTAGACCAAGTCTAGAAAAGCTGATGCTACAATTTCTTCTACACAGTCTATGCTTTTGAAAGCAGGTAAAACCCCTTTTGTTCTGCTAGGCCTTTGAACTGGCTTTCTGTGCAGGATTTTTTATGTGTTGTTGTCCTAAGCAACTTGACACCACTTTAACTGCCATGACTGAATGCTATGGAATTCTGGGATTTGTACTTTGGGGGGTCTCGAGAGCACTCCGACAGGGAAGGCGAAATACCTCACAAAATTGTGTGTAATTGTGTAACTGACATAAACTCTCACATTATAGAAGATGATCCAAACTGTCAACCAACTGCAGAACTTTGGATCAAATGCATTGTCTTCCTTTGGGTTTGCCAGAGTTTGCTAGCAGCTATAAATTCTGTTCCAAATCGCATTCAAGAAATACGAATGAAATAGATGTGTTGCTTCTTTGTTCAAAATATAAGTATCCTTGTCCTCTCTCTCTTCCATAGGATTGATCGTCTACCTGGGCATGATGGTTGGAGCCATTTTGTGGGGCGGCCTGGCAGACAAACTGGGCCGGAAGCAATGCCTGACCCTTTCGCTCTCCATCAATGCTACCTTTGGCTTCCTCTCCTCCTTTGTACAAGGATATGGGTTTTTTCTCTTCTGCCGCCTTATCTCTGGTTTTGGGTAAGTATTGCACTAGCTGAAAGACAGGGTCAGTTTGTTCTAATATGGAGAATCATAGCATCATAGCATCCCAATGCATCCTTTATTACAATGATGCAGACATTTTGGGGGACATCGCTTCCTCCTGCTATTTTGGTCTACAGTTAGCCCTCAAGTATCCACAGATTCTGCATTCAACCAAAACATCCAAAAAACAATTCATCCACATGCAAACCTTGATTTTGCCTGATTATGTAAGGAGTACCATTTTTCTGTACCATTGTATATAATGGGACTTGAGCATCCATGGAATTTGGTATCTGCAGAAGGTCCTGGAACCAAATCCCAGTGAATACCAAGGACCCAGGGTACTTCCCACTGTCTTTTGCTTTTGGGATGAAACAGAAAGTAAATCATTTTTGCAACTGGTTTTTTTTGTACAAAAATGAGCACTAATTTTCTTTACGTTGTGGGTTGGAAGGGTTTTGGGGCTTCAAGGAGATCCCAGACATTGCATGTGTGGGTCTCAAGGGTTTTATGCAACGCTGCTTTATTGGAACCAACCAAATGACTCCAAAGGCTATAAACTTTATTTTTATTTTTATTTTATTTTTTAAATGAAGCTTTGTATTTTCTGGGTGCTTTTTTTCACCGCCATACACTCTGAGATGTACAGAGATGCAAGGGATAAACCCGGAATATGGGGTTTTATCTTGTGTTGCTGCACATTTTAGACGATGCTCTTGTTGGGTGTTCTGTTTTTCTGACTGTCCCTTTTCTTCCTTAGCATTGGAGGATCCCTCCCCATTGTCTTTGCCTATTTCTCTGAATTCCTGTCCCGGGAGAAAAGAGGGGAGCACCTGAGCTGGCTCTGCATGTTTTGGATGATCGGAGGGCTTTATGCCTCTATCATGGCCTGGAGCATCATTCCACATTATGGTAACCATTTCTGTGTCTGGATGACAACTTCTTCAGATCTTTGTACTCAGGCTCAGAGTTGCCACCTTCCTGTTTCAGCCAAGGGTCACACTATTGGAGCACTATAACTTTTAAATTAACAATATCATCACTGCCATCATATTTTACTCATTGCCAGTCTTCCACGTTTCTCTGAGCTTAGTGCAATTCTCATAATTGTTGGGGAACCTCTCTCCATGAGATCTTTGGTCCAAACCCTGAGATCAGGAGCTGTGGCATCCTTGTGATGCCACAGAAAATGGTCTCTTGTGTAACAATGGTAAGACACATGGATTTTTTCCTGCAGCCCCCAGACATCTATCATTGCAGAGAGCGAAAGGTTGGGAATCATTCACATATTTGCTGCTTTCACATTCCCTAGGTCATTTGGTCTGCTCCTTTTCTTTGGATGCCTAAACACTGACTTAAATGCTGACTTAAAGTTTTAACACCCCGGATCCACAAAACAGCAATACCTTTATTGGACCAACCCAAATGCACAAAATGCATGATGCAGGTTTTCGATGCTTGATGTATTCTGTACATTTTGGCTGGCCTCATAAAGGTATTGCTCTTTTGTGGATTTTGGATGTTACTGTACATTGCTGTGTGGTCAACACAGCTACTCCTGGATATGTTTTCTGAAGTTTTAAGTTACTGCTATAACGCTAAAAATTTGGAAAGCGAAGGGAAATTTCATGGGGATGGGAATCATATATGGGAGGTCTGTGTTTTCATTTTACCCCTACATGGCTATATGTTTTAAATTATACTTGTTTAGAGGACAACGCATGCTCTCTCTTTCCCTCCCTTTCCCACATGTGTCCTTATTAACACCTTAGTCCTGAACATTTTCTGGGAGGAGGACAGTTCATTTGGAAAGAGTTTGCAGAGATCCAGTTACTCAAGTCACTTTACCATAGACTAAACCTGGAACTCTTCATATCAAGTATGTCCTCTAGCACTGAGCGGTGTCTCTCTTTTTCTTGCTCCTAGGATGGGGTTTCAGTATGGGGACCAGCTATCACTTCCACAGCTGGAGGGTCTTTGTGGTTGTCTGCTCTCTCCCTTGCATAGCATCTCTTATAGCGCTGAAGTTCATGCCAGAAAGTCCACGGTTTTTGCTGGAGGTAAGAAACTTCATCTGGAAATGGAAATGTAAGTGCTCCCAGCTTTGCGTTCTGTAGCAGTTTTCCAATCTAAAAATCTTACCTCTGCAAACAGACTTTCGAATTAAGCTTGTTTTTATTTCCCAAAGACCAGTCACAACATAAAGCAAGATACAGGAGGTGAGAAAAGCTCATGCTAGAACAAACAGACTTCTTTTACTACACGAAGGAGCACTGTTTCTAAATATATGCTGAGCAGATCCTTTAGTCTGATTTGCCTGCAGTTGTTTTGTGCAGAAAACAACAAAAAAGAGCCTTTTTACATGCAGAATACGCGGTTTTCTATGCAAATCAACCCTGTGTGAATTTTGTGCAAAATAAGTCCCCAATTACAGCATTTTTTTCCTGCACAACAAACAGCTTTTTCTGTGTCAAAAATAATATTTCTGCACAAGTACCATTTTCTGTTGTATAAATATTAATTTTTGCTACAATTACACATTCGAGACGAAAATTAGTGAAGGATTACATCCCTGAAAATGATACGTCTTGAAACTGTAAAGGTAATTCCTAGGTGATGTAACATTTCTGACATGGCTTACTTTGGTTTTTCTATATACAAAGGTATCTTGTTGCACCTTTGAGACCAACTGAGCAAAAGATGTTGTAGCATAAGTTTTCACGGAGGTTGTAGACCAAGTCTATGAGAGCTTGTACTACAACGTCTTTTGCACATTTAGTCTCAAAGGTGCTGCGCACTGATATTTGCACACTGATATTCCAGACTATTAACATGGCGATGTCTCTTTGGTCTTTTAAGATAGGGAAGCATGATGAAGCCTGGATGATCCTCAAACAAGTCCATGACACCAACATGAGAGCCAAAGGAGAGCCAGAAAGAGTGTTTACGGTGAGCAGTAGACCATACCTCCCTCCGTCCATTTTTACGTCTATATTTTCAAAGATATTATTTAGTACACATACAAGTACATTCTCTCCCACCATAGTGTTTAAATTCCGCACATGCCCCTACATCCTTCACATTTCTAGGGGCTGGATTATCCAATTTTAGATATAGTATTTTATTTTTGGGGGGTGAGCAATGGGGATCTTGGCACGCTCATGTGGATCTCACTATTCGCCCCTCGATCCATGATTTACTTTGCTTCCTTCCTTAGAGATTTTGATGATGGAATCGAAGTGTGTCTGTGTGTGTTTGAGGGCTAAATGTCACCTTCAAGATTTATTTCAACATTGCAGGGAGTTGGGGGTGGAAGATTTTAATTCGACAGCCTCCTGAAGGTAAACTGGGTTGGCTACAACTCCCATTGTCCCCAATAAGCATGTGGTCCTGGGGGATGACGGGAGTTGTAGTCAAGCACGTATTTATTTATATCCCGCCTCTTCCGTTTTGGGGATCGAGGTGGGTAACATCATCGTTTATACAATACAAGGTAATAAAAACAACAGAAACTCCTGAACCTCCAACCCTGAACCTCCCTTCCAAAATATATAAATTTACAGTTATAAAACCATACTTAAATGCATAGCAATATGTTAAAACCATCCACTTGTTCTTGCTTCTCAAGGTGGCCAACATCAAAACTCCAAAGCAGATAGATGAGTTCATTGAAATCCAGAGCTCCACGGGAACATGGTACCAGCGCTTTTTGGTCAGAGCCACAACTACCTTCCGACAGGTATGGCATGGTGCAATGGGGACTATGGACTAAAAACAGAACCAACACTATATATAGATATACATTTTTCATTCTGCTTCCCCTTTCCTTCCTTGGGATGCCATAAATAATCAAAAACGGTGCCCTTTCTCATCTATATTGCAGCCCATCCAATGCTCTGTTGGCATTGTGGCCAAACAGTTGCCCATGGAAAGGCCTCCAGCAGGATGCAAGTGCAACAGTTTTCTACCTACAATGGCAGCTTCCATGTTATGGGAGGTGTACCAATTCCAGATTGTAGCTAGCTATCCAAGGGGTGAACCTACTTCGCAGACATCAGGTTCAGTTCCATGGACAGCACCAATGAACCTGGAGTGAATTCATCATCCCACCAGCATGAGCGCCCTGAGTTCTAGTCCAGCACTCAAACCACTACACCACACTGTCTCTCCTTCTATCGATTAATCATATGAAATAGTTAATGGAAATACTGTATTGAATAAAACATACCCATATAAAACATTAAAAAAATAATACAGTCAATCCTTCTTATCCCCTGGGATTTGGTTCTAGGACCTGCCCACGGATACCAAAATTAGCAGATGCTCAAGTATCATTAAATTACAATGGCATGGAAATGGTGTCCCTTATATAAAATGGCAAAATCAAGGTTTGCTCTTGGGAATTTATGTATATATTTTTAATACTTCCAAGTCATGGATGGTTGAATCCATGGATTAGGATTCTAGGGATAAGATGGGCTGAATATAGATTATAGAATATAGAATATAGATCTATAGATTATAGCTGAACGATGTCCACTATATTGAAATTAGTTCAATGAAGCAGGATCTATCTATCTATCTATCTATCTATCTATCTATCTATCTATCTATCTATCTATCTATCTCTAAGCTACCTTAAATACATTTAAAACCCTCATATACACATTTGGCATTGGAAATAAGAGGCACATGTCTCTTATTTCCATCAATGAACAACGCTTTGCTAAGGCATGTCAGTCAGAGCCATAAGAAAATCTTTGTACTTTCTCCCCTCTAGGTTTTGGACAATGTGCTTTACTGTTTGACAGCCCAGTATAGAATGAATACCCTGTTTCTGGCAATTGTCTGGTTCTCTATGGCCTTAAGGTATGTGTCATTGACGACCCATGTCAGTTTTTAGCCACTGACTATGTACGATGTGATCCTCCTCCTCCTGCAATGAATACTGAGCTAAAGCCTCATCTTTGTTGCGCCCCAACTAAGAAAGCACCAAGGAGCCACACTGTCTTTAATTCTCTTTCTCTCCCAGTTACTACGGCCTTATTGTCTGGTTCCCGGACATGATACGCTATTATCAAGACGAAGCATATAAGTCTCGCGAGAAAGTCTTTTACCAGGAATCGGTGAAGGACATCACCTTCAACTTCACCCTGGAAAATCAAGTCCACAGGAATGGGACATACATCAATGACAAGTGAGTGTGCGCCCTTCATGTTCACCAGCGTGAGCACTATGGGACGGGTTGTGGAGACAGTGGCTTTTTGGAGTAGTGGCATCTCTTTAGGTGGGCAAGCCTTCTTCAACTGACACCTTACTGGTGACTACAATTCCCATAGGTCTTTCTGTAGACCACAGAAGTCTTTCCTGGTTGGAGATGAGTGTGTTCTTGGCTTGCGCTTTGATCAAGGTGGTCTTGATCTGTGACCAAAGGACCATAGCCTGCTGTGGATTGTATAGGAACCATCCCAGTGCTGAACCTCCATCTTGCAGAATTAATGCAGTGGATCTCAAGCCCTTCCTCTTCCAGATTTTCCCGGTTGTGTGGATCAAGGGCTGTGTCTGTACTACAGAATTAATGCAGTTTGACACTGCTTTAACTGTCATGGCTCCATCATATGGAATCCTGAGATTTGTAGTTTGTTGTGGCACCAGAGCTCCCTGAGCGGGATGGCTAAATATCTCCCAAAATATTTCTATCTTGGCTTTTATTGCAGGATTGCAGGGGGTACATACAGATAAAAACAATAAACTATTCTAAACAGTGCCATATTAAAACAATAAACTAGCTTAAACAGGATAAAAACACATTAAACATGACATCTATTCCCCATTCATTTAGAACCCTGTTGTGTTCAAAATGAATATAATCAAACCAGCCGATCGGTTTTAGTTCTTCATTGGGCTTCAAAGAGCGATAAGTCTGACTCTTATTAGTAGGATTCCCAAACAGAGTAGACCCACTGAACCTATTGTTGATTTGTGGAGCAAACATGTAGATAAATCCCATTGATTCAATGGGTCTACATTGGCTGAGACAAATAAGAAGAAGATGCAGAGAGAACATGATGTTTCTTTCCGCCTTTGGATATGCTGACATCTAGCGTCTATCTGACATAAGGCAATGCATGACCTAGTTCTCCATAATACTTGCATTGTTTTAAGTTGCGCAGAGGTTAGAATAATTTGAGATTGGGCGAAGATGCAAAAACGTCTTCCTAATTTATATGATTTTAATTAATTTCCCCTTCCATCTCCTTGGAAGTTCATATTCTGAATTTCACAGAATCATAGCATTTTAGAGCTGGAAGAGGTCCCAGGGGCCATTTGCCCAATGCTCTGTTATTCAGGAATATGCAGGGCTGCATCTGCACTGAAGAATGAATGCAGTTTGACACTGCTTTCACTGCCATGGCTCAATGCTATGAAATTCTGGGATTCATAGTTTTGTGACAGATTTAACCTTATTTGTCAGAGAGCAATGATACCACAACTAACTACTAATCCTAGGTTTCTGTAGGATGGAACCGACAGTTAAAGCGGTGTCAAACTGCATTCATTCTGCGATGTGGCGACAGCCTAAAACACTCGAGAAAGGTGCACATCCAAAGATGGTAATCCATTACACTGTTGATGGTGCTTTGACTGTGTATTCCTGCATGGCAGAGGGTTGATCCTGATGGCCCTTGAGGTCTCCTCCAACTCTATAATTCTACATCTAGGAGCTGTAGTTCAAACAAAATTTGGAGTCCCACATGTGACCCACCCCAGTTTAGAAAAGAGTTGAGGATAAGGCAACATTATATAGACATATGGACAATATTATTATTATTCCCAACACTGCAGGTTCATGAAGATGAAGTTCAGGGATGTGACCTTTGAGGATTCAGTGTTTGAGGAGTGCTACTTTGAAGATGTCACAGCGAGTGAGACCTTCTTCAGAAACTGCACCATTGTCAGAACCGTCTTCTTTAATACAGGTAAGGGAGAAGAAGACATTTGTTGGTGTGAACACAAGAGCTCCTGTCCTTGGCTAGTTAGAGGGACATGTCTTTGTAAGTAGCCTTGCATGGGCAAAAAAGAGGACTGGGCAGTTCCATAACATCTGTATTTACCTAGGGGCTCCCTTGATGTTACAATGTATGGCCGCCCATTGCACAATGTTAGCCAATAAAGTGATTGATGCACTATGATGTGAAATGGCTACTGATGTGCATTGAACATCTTCCCAATGAACATCCAGACACTGGTTAAGTTGTGCCAGAGAACAATGGAAGTGTCAGACATCAGAAGTGCTTGATGTGCATGACAGGTTCCCAGTGTGCACCAGAAGTGCCTAGTGCACATTGGAGCACTATCTTAGATATGCATCTTTGCCATTTACTAACAGGGTTTCAATGTGCAACCTTGACCTCATCTACACTCCAGACATAATACGTCTTGACAGTGCTTTAATTCAGTGCTCTGAAATCCTTGGATTTGTAGTTTGTTGTGGGAGAAATCAGCCAAAATGGCAGCTGGAAGTGAGACATTATTTCCAGTGCACAAAAATGTGACAGTGTGGCTTACCAGGGGATGCTCTGTGTGTGTGTGTGTGTGTGTGTGCGCGCGCGCATGGAAGTTTGTCCCTATTCCTCTGAAGTTGCCTATCCCTGACCTAGAATTATAACCATATTCTGTCTCTTCCTCCATCAGACCTTTATGAACACAAATTCATTGAGTGCACCTTTATGAATTCCACATTCTTGGAGCAGAAGAAAGGTTGTCAGCTGGATTTTGAGCGAGACAACGATTTCCTCATTTACCTGGTCAGCTTCTTAGGCAGCCTTTCAGTATTGCCTGGCAATATAATCTCTGCATTGCTAATGGACAAAGTTGGGAGGATCAAGATGATTGGTGAGTTTGTGTGGATGACCTATAGATGTGGGAGCATCTGCAGCTTCTCCATGTTGCATGGATTCCAGGGCGGCACCTGCATTTTGCAGAATTAATGCAACTTGACACGACTTTAACTGTCATGGCTTCATACTACAGGATCCTGGGATTTCTAGTTTAATGAGGCACCAACACTCTTTAGCAGAGAAGGCTAAAGACTATGTAAAATGATCCCAGGATTCCACAAGATGGAGCTATAGCACTTAAAGTGGTGTCAAACTGTTTCATTTCCACAGTGTAGATGCACACAGATAAATCCCATTGATTCAGTAGATCTGTTTCTGTTAAGATTAACAGAGCTAGACCCTTGACTTCAAAGATGCTTTTGACTTTTCCCTAAAACAACATCCTTAAGCAAATGTAGCATTCAAGGGAGAAAAGGAACAGAAAGTGCTATTTCTGTGCATTTGATCCATCTAAAAACGCATGGTTCCCCTTTCAGTCCTGCTCTGTCTTGCAGGGGGCTCTATGCTGATCTCCGCCGTCTGCTGCTTCTTCTTGTTCTTTGGCAACAGTGAGTCGGCCATGATCGGCTGGCAGTGCCTCTTCTGTGGCACCAGCATTGCCGCCTGGAATGCCCTGGATGTCATCACTGTGGAGCTCTACCCAACGCATAAAAGGTGACCTTTCCTGCTGATCTCTTATAAGTTGAAAAAGAATCAGAAAACCAAATGTGGAAGGTTTTGGTGGCTCAGATCTCGGAGGGTCCAAAGCAAACCTTGAATGTGTTACTTTTTAAAGGAAAGCTCTTTCAATATACAGTACTCACTTGGGAAAAGATTTCTTCTGTCTAGCAAACAAGGGGCCCAAACAGACCGGCCAAAATAAAGCTGCTTCGGGTCACTTTGGAGGTATGCTGTTTAAATGACACATGCATCTTAAGAAGCCAGAAGCAGAGCCAAAGCTGTGCTCCAGTCCTTAGGACTGGCTTTGGCACGGTTCCAGCCTCTTGGGACTCATGCATCATTTAAACAGCATACCTCCAAAGTGACCTGAAGCAGCTTTATTTTGGCCTGTCTGTTTGGGCCCAAGGTTTGCTATTAAGAATTTATACTTGTCTTGAATTATTTTCAAGCTGTGGATGCTTGAATCCCTGGATAAAGATTCCATGGGTATGACATCTCAATCGTATTTTCAAGTTTGGGTTTAGAATAATGAAAAAGTACTGAAGTTGAGAAGTGTTGCTTCTTTAGTTCTTAACTTTTCTTTGAACCTCTTCTTCCTTTGTCACAGAGCCACAGCCTTTGGCATACTCAATGGGATCTGCAAAATCGGGGCCATCTTGGGAAACTCGATCTTTGCCTCCTTCGTTGGCATAACCAAAGTGGTCCCCATCCTCCTGGCTTCCTCTGCTTTGGTCGGAGGAGGTCTCCTTGCCCTGCGGTTGCCAGAGACACGCGACCAAGTCTTGATGTGAGCCATTTGAATGGAGAAAGGAAATGTCAACAGACTACTCTACGGAGGGCCATGCTTTAAATCAAAACGTCCGCCAGTATTTCTCCACTGATACCTCAGATTTGGGGGGAGGGAAGAGGAGAGGAGGAGGCACCCCACTGAGCGAACGTCAAAACCTTAGTTCTAGGACAAGTGTGAAGTGGCGATGGTGCCCACATGGCCAGGCTTATACACACACAAACACACAAACACATACACAAATACAGATACACACCCAGAGCTTTGCTCATTGCTTCAGAGCTAACACTTTTTAGGGGGCCATCGGAGCCCTGTCTTCTGGCCGAATGTGTGTGACCATCTCAAACACAAATTGATATCCGCAGCAGCGTTGTGATTATGCATGTCGTTGTCAGTGTGTGTGTGTGTGTGTTGTAGGGAGTGACACAAGCCACTCCGCCACCAAGTGACCCTCTCAGAGCTCAACTGAATGGCTTGTTGTCTGCGTTTCTATACCTTTCCAAGCAAACCATGGGGGAAATCCAAGCTCATTCAGCAACGGCAACCAAATGTGTGCTCAGGGGGCAATCTTTTTTGGGAAAGTCATCAGCCATTGGTTCGATGTTTGGCGGAGGATGAGCTCTACTTTAGAAAACCCAAAGCGAGATGCCCAGTCTAGTCTTTGTGTTTTCACAGAGGAAGACGCTGAGCCTATCCTTGGCAACTGGACAATCCTTCTTTCTCTCACACCAAGGACCATAGATTTGCAATGGGCCTCTTAATGTATTTAGTCCAATCCTCTGCTTAAGTAACTTATATCCATGGTTCATTCTGGAAAATCCTCATCTATGTTTGCTTTGCTACTTTGAATAAACTTCCCATTCCATTTGCATCAAGTCATTCATAACACAAACTAGAAATGAACGTGTTACCCACATATATTTTCATTGCATTCAGTTGGGATAGGAAATAGTGAAAAGAAATGGTTGGCATTTAATTTAATACACCTTGGCAGTCTTTGAGATGCATTGGTTTGGGGTCGGAAGCATATTTTTTACCATTGGGGGTTATATGTTGATGTTATTGTTGCTGTTGTTGTTGGTCTAACTAGTTCCACTCCTGTTTTCTTCACTGAACATTATGTGATTCCTGAAACCAAATATGTACATATCCTGCAGTGTAAATAGGAGTCCAGTTGGTAAACTTAAGACGATGGGGACTGCAGAAATTTTTACCAGTATTATAGCCATATTTACCAATGGAAAATGTCTAAACTACATAGAGATTTCTGCCTGACTGGAACACTGTAAAGCACAGTTAAGGGAGTAGCCATGTCAGCAGTTTCTTTTGTAGAGGAACTGCACTCCGCAGAAATCATTGCGTTGTACAGACTGAATCTCTGATCTTCAGCCAAGCGGGGAGAAAGAAAGTTCTTCATATACTTTGCAAAAAGAAAAACAGCCTCCAAACTCTGGGGATTTGTTGAGCTCCTCTGAACATGGCTGGGATGGCCTCAGACTTAAGCCAACCATGCTTGGCTCCAGCATCAGGAAGCAATGATGGAACAAACATGTTAAGTGGCTCTGTTGTATGTCAAAGATTAATAGCATCAGGTTGGACCTCTGCATCAAGTTAAGTTGGACCTCTGATGGATGAACCAAGTTCTACTTTGACCTGTTGTCTATGAGGCCATGAGCAATCTGAAGAGGATCTGAAGAAACATCTATTCTAGCCCAGGCCCAAAGACTTCTGCCAAATTATTTGCTTATGGTTTGATTTCTTTCACGCTTGCGGAGGGTTGCAGCTGAGGGTCTACGCTGTTGGCAAAGATCTCTTCAAACAAAACACAATCAGGAAAAATGAGCCATCCTCAGAGACATGCCATATGAAAAACTGCCTCTTTGCACCACAATCTTTCTTAGGGCATACGGACAGACTGTGTTAAAAACCAGCTGGTTTTATGCATCTCCTCGAATTGCATGAACTGTATTCTCCTCCTCTTCGTTCTTTGCAGTCAGCTTTAATGCCCTCGCTGCTTCTTTCTTCCGGTTCTCTTTAATGATGTCAAAAAAAGCCATATTGTCTAGTTCACTCTTAGGGGGCAAAAAATGGGCAGGGATGAGTTTAAATCCAAACTGGCATCTTTCTGTTTGCCTCTGCTGATCCTCTTCCAGGCGCACTATATAGACATCTCCATACCTAACCTGTGTAACCTGTGTGTTAAGACCTCCTCCTGCTAGCTGTGGGATCCGTGGCTGTAGCATAATCTGTACAGAAGAAATGTATTATTCAGTAGATGTTTAATCCCATCTGGACACCCGCATTTTCCTTTTTACCCCTTTCCATCCCCCCCCTTCTTCTCCTTTTGGTCAGTTGTCTTGAAGGAGTTGCTTCCTAATTCCTTGTCTTTCTCCCCACCGAACACATCTCCGACTTTGGAAAATCCATGTCAAGCAATGAAATTGCAATAAACCTAAACCAAATGTGTCACTTGAGGGTCACAAGTCATTATATGTTTTCTGGAGTTGATTCTAGGATTGATGTCTCAGTCATTGGTTGCTAGTCATGATGGATGCGTATTAACTCTAGTGTTGGAGTCAGAATACCTCTGAATACCAGTTTCTGGAGAATATGAATGGGAGGGTACTACTGTATCTATGCCTTGCTATAGGGCAACTGGATAGGCCTTTGATTTGATGTGGCAGGTTTGTTTCTTCATTTCTATGACCCCTTCCCTGGTGCATGTGTTTCCTCCATCATGCACAGACCACAAAATGCGACTTGCATATTCTATGCAGATTTGGTAAATTGTCCCCCTTAGAAGGCATGGAGTGGTGTGGGGATGGAATAAAACCGAAAATGAAGATAATGCCAGTACAGTAGGGTCTTGGTATGCACTGCAGTTCGGTTCTAGGACCGTCCATGGATACCAAAATCTGTGGATGCTATCACTGTGCAAGTGATGCCCATGTGTTGTAATGTCACAGCAGCTCAGGGTCACTGCAATACAGACATTGCAGAACTACTCAATTATATTTCTGCACATTCAAGTCCATTTACGAAGACCCATGCTCAGAGTTTTATCATCTCTGTGGCATGCACAAAGTTTGATCAGTATCTCCCATGGTCTTATGTATCCCTCAGCCACTCAAATTGGTAAATTAACCCCTTGGTAACTGGATATAGCCTGGTTCATTGTTGTCATGTTCCTTCAAGTCATTTTTGACATATGGTGGCCCTGCAGTGAATCTATCATAGGGCTTTCTCAGCAAGATTGCCTTTGCCTTCTTCTGAGGCTGAAAGAATGTGACTTGGCCAAAGTCATCCATTGGGTTTCCATGCCCAAGTGGAAGTTTTGAACTTTGGTCTCCAGAATTGTAGTTCAATGCTGTAACCACTACACCACACCACACTTGGTCAATAGCCACTACATAATGCACAATTGGCATTATCATACAGCTTTTAGGTGTTGCAAATTTGTGAATGCTCCAGTTGAGGTGCATGCATTTGCTCATGACAAATCTTGGGAGCCGTGGAAATGTTGTTTACGCCTAGACTGCTGAATGCAATGTTTTGTTTCACCTCTACATGGAATATTTTCACTGCACCAACCTAGTACCAAGACAGCCACAAGAGGGCACCTGGTGCCCACACAACCAGTGATGTGAGTCAAAGACAATTGGTCCTGTGAGGGTCAGGGCCATTGGTCTGCTCCATTGTCTGCAGAGTGCACTTTCAAGCTTATATTTCTTCATGCTAGTAGATTCTGGGCAGAAAATAATATAAAAAATAATATGTATTTCCCTACAAGACGTGGTAAATACAAAGCCATTTATACCTCTCAAGATATATTTGAATCGCAGTTCTCATCATCCCTTTGTTTTGTTTGGCCTGTTGGAGTCCAGCCATAGCTAAAGGGTTGCAACTTCCTAACTCATGCCCTAGCATTTTGTCTTCAATGATGCCCTGCATCTAGGGCAGGAGTGGGCAAATGTGTTGGGGCCAGCTAACAATTCCCCCCAGACTACTCTCCTCATATTTCACCCCAGCCACAGAAAGCCTCAGTGCCTCAGTTTTCCTCTGCAGTACTTCTCAAAATGGCAACCAGGAGGTGATTTATCACTCCCTGCCACCAATTTATGATGGAATGCAAAGAAATATGGAGCCGTAATGGGCAAGTCTAGGGTTCTTGGCTAATTGTCGGATGGAGTGGAAATATGTTCATGTGTTTGGGGGCTTTCTGCATGGTTTGGGGCAAAAGTTACCAGAAAATCATATCTTTTTTTTTTTTTAAATTGAAGTGTTGGGTATCTTTTGGAGACTAGCAGAAGGCTTCAGGGTCCAGGCACCACATACAACCCACATGCCTCAATTTGCCCATCCGACCTAGGCATATAGTCTGAATCCTATTAATAGACTGAATAACGTAGACCCACTGAATCTATAGGGTTGATCTATGTGTTGACTCTCCATTCAATGGTTGATTCAGGGGATCTCCTCTAGTTAAGGGTTCCCAATATTTGGTCATTATTTGTTTTGGGCTTCAGATGTCAGGAGCCCCATCCAACTTGGTCAATGGTCAGGAATTATGGGATCTGAAGTCCAAAACATCTGGAGGACCAAAGGTTGGGAGCCACAGCCTGGTTCTTTCATACTACCATAAAGATTCAGGTCAAGATGTCTAAAAAAGGCTTCTCTTCTTAGAGAAACATCCAGTAAGAACTTGATTATTGGCCATCACAGCAGATCTCTGCAAATGCTCTTTTAATTCCAAATCCTCCCTCCTCCAAAAGACAACCAGATACCCCTGGAAAGCCAACAAGTCGGGGCAACGCTTGAAAAATATGGCTTATTTGGACTTTTTGGCCAAATAAAAAAGTAAGTATCTCAAGCTTTAAGCTGGAAAGCCAGTGATGGCTGGCCGTTTCCATGTCACTGGATCAGTCAATTCACTCTGGATCTTAGAGCTGCCCAGTGTACTAAACCATTTCCTTCAAATAGGTTCCACAATCTTGGATATCACACTGAATGTGTGGACTAAGAGTTTGGACTAAGACTAATGTTTGAACCACTGTTTCAGTGAAAAGGAAGACATCAGCTTTCATTGTCCCCAACTGATGCCCCTTCCAACTCTATCTATGCCCATTGGTTTCATTGATGGAAGATGATGGGAGTTGTAGCTCAACCCATCTGGGAGAAGACTGGCTTGCTGAAAATCCAGGGAGAGGATGAGCGTAGCAGAGAGGAAAGAGTCAGATCTAGCAGAGCATCCACTACAGAGATTCATGGTAACTCAAGGTCACTGCAATGAAATAAACTGAGCAGACAGAAGGAAATAAAATCCCTGTCTCATAATAAAGGGCTAATTACCTGCCACTGCATTTCATAGCAAGTTTAGTGCTGGGACCTTCAAACTTGGGGGTATCTTCAATCACAGCAAACTTTAATTTAAATTGCAAGCGCCGACAGAAAGAGACAGAAAGAGAGAGGAGAGTCCATAATGTCCTGGCTGGGCTCTCTGGCTGGGATGGTCTCATTATTTTAGTGCATCACGAGAGACAGGCCCCATTGCTCCGCTAAGTACTGGCGGCCAGGCCTTGCAATTCCATTTTCCCCTTGTCAGGTTTCGTAATTGATTGTGGCATGGGAGGGGAAGGGACAACAACAACAACAGCCAGCGTCCAAGGTCTTTGGCGCGTTGCATTCAATGGCGTAGCGGTAAATTTTGAAAATGCAAGCCCTCGTCTTGATATCCCTATAGTCAGCCTTCCCCAAGGACAGTCCAAAGAATAAAACAAATAAAGATGCAACCAGTTGGACTGGTTTAGCATCTCAACAAACCAATTCAGGCAGCACCCATAACCCCAAAGAGCAGGTGTTTTCCAAAGCGAATTGGACTTAATAGCCCACTGAAGACAAAGCCATTTCCAAGTGCTTTGCATAATAAAAAGGAAAGCTCACAGCAATATATTGTTAATGTGGAAATCCATTCCTTTTCCCCATCTCTCCTGGTTGCAATGTCTGTGGCTAGGATCAGAAAAGTCTGATATGGAAAGAGGCAGAGACTGGCTATGGGCTCAGTTGCTTCAGGTGGCAAATCTCTTGGGTTTTGCAGGAGCAAATCATTAGGCTATGATTTGGGGGCAAGTGCATTATAATTAATCAAACTGTCATCCTATCTGCATCAAGGGGCAGCTGTGGCTTCATACTGGACATGTCCGCACTGCGTTTTCACAACAGTTTCTTATTGCTATTTGCCAAACTTTGGTATGCTGCTTCTACAGCATGGCTATGCCATCTTGATGTGAGTTGCAGTCCAAAGCAACTGGTTTGGGGAAAGGCTGTTCTAGGTTGTTTTGCCTTCTATGCTGAGAGAAAGGATATCAATGTATAAATAATAATCACTGCATCACACTGGCTAAGTGAACCATAGTCTGCTGCCACACTGCAGAATTAACACAGTTTGATACCGCTTTAACTGTCATGGCTCCAGCTCATGAAATCCTGAGACTGTGGCACCAGAGCTCTCTGAACAAAAAAGCTAAATATCTCGCAAAGCTACAGATCCCAGAATTCCACAGTTTTGAGCCATGGCTGTTAATGTAGTGTCAAACTGCATTAATTCTGCAGTGCAGATGCAGCCTTGGTGTGACCTAGCAAGATAGGGCTCAGTGTTCTTTTAATTTACAGGCTAAGCAATTATGTCTTCTAAGTAGCTACACTTGTTTTTGGGGACAAGCCATTCAAACAATCTGCTTGAAGTCCCCTAAAATGTGGGGCTGAGCAAAGCTTGAAATTGACAACGGCGGAAACCGTCTTGCATGCATTTTCCTGCTTGCGTCACCCCCTCCTTGACTGGCATTGCATCTCTGGTAAGTTCTTGTCTTCCTTTCAAAACCTGTAAAATAGGGATGATGCATGGATTGGCTTGACTAACAAGATGGATTTGCTGAAGTATCTTGCAAAAGTCACTCCAGCTCTATAAAAAACGCTTTGCGAAAGTGGCACTAAATTGATGGGGGAAGGCCAGCCTCTTAGATAATCTATTTGCAAAGCGGGAAGAGTTGTCCCTCACAGAAGAACCGCAGTCCTTTCTCTGGAGCCGAAAAAGGAGTAGAAAGGGCAAACTTTATGATCAAAGTTGTATCTAGACTGCAAAATTAATGCAGTTTAACATTACTTACTGTCATGTCTCAGTGCTAGCAATTCTGGGATTTGTAGTTTTGTGAGAGCCTTCTCTGCCTGAGAGCTTGAGTACTTAAATATGGATAAAATGGACCATTGGTATCCACTGGGTTTGGTTGCAGGACTTCTTGTGGATACCAAAATCCATGGATGCTCAAGTACTATTATATACAATGGCATTGCAAAATGGTGTCCTTTATATAAAATGGCAAAATCAAGGTTTGCTTTCTACAGTTCTTTCATCTCTCTCTCTCTCTCTCTCTCTCTCTCTCTCTCTATACAGTATATATATATATATATCTGTGGATGCTTGAAACTGTGAATACCAAATCCGTGGATACAGAAGGCCGACTATATAATGACTTTTGGTTTTAGTGCTGTGCTGTTTTTAGCCTATGCTTTTAAATTAATGTTTTATGTTGTTTTAATTGTTTAGATAGTTTAAGACAGAAGAGGAAATGCAATTCACTTTGTTGTTGTTGTTTGGCAGAGAAAAAGGCAGTGCAGGGCGTTTAAAAGGTCCCAGGGTAGGATTTTGCCCATCCTTCTTCTAGAATATCCAGCCTTCCTTCCTTCCTTCCTTCCTTCCTTCCTTCCTTCCTTCCTAACTCTTTCCCAAAGGCTGTATTATACATATTTCTGTGAGAATGCAACATGCGTTGGCAATATTGAGTCTCGCTGGGCTACAAAAACAAAACACTTAAGAAATCAGTTAGAGACTCTGCAGAGGCAAAGCTCCAAGCCAAAGAAGAGCCATAAAGGAGCAATGGATACTTATTCTAATGGCTGCTGAAAGGCTAATACATTTAAACCACTAATTTATTGCCAGTGCGATTGGCAAAGGGTTTGGGAGCCAGTGGGTTTTATGGGAACTCAAGTTCCAGAGTCAGGACATTTTTCTTGCTGAGTCTCCAGATTCATCTGGCTTAGCGTCCCAAACTCAGTCCCACATCTTATCAGTTTAATATCTGATATGTCCTCAATATTAAATGGATTTGGGGTGGGATGTGGAGTGTGTAGGCCAAAATAGATGGGCTGGTGACAGGGATTGCTACTTAGATAACTGGAGCTTGAACCCAGCTTTATTCCAGCATTAAACGTAGCCAAGCAATATCCCAGGTTGTTCCTTTTCATAGTTATCTGTGTCTGGATTAATCCGTCTTCCAACAAGTAAGATCAGCCCTTGGCTATAAGAGAAAGGTACAGAAAGCTGGTGGAAACCATAGACTAGGATAAACACAAACAGTGTGTCAAGTCCAGCATTTATCCAAGTCCAAAAAACCCAGGCTTCAGTAGTTAAAACCCAGCAAACCTTTATTTAGTAGCTATAGATCCCACACTAGAGATGTCCATTGTCAGTGGAAAGTGAATCTGCTCCTGGGTTTTAGTCCACATTTTAAAGGAGCGATCCATGGTTCCAAACCATATATCCTAAGCATGTGTTGCACATGGCACAAATGTGGCATTTTTCACATGTGTGCCATTTTTTTTTGGTCAAACTAGAACATGAAACAATGGATTGAAATTCTAAGGGAAGAGGATCCACCTAAACGTTAGGAAGACTTTCTGGACTAAACTGTTTGAGAGTGGAATAGATTATTGTATATATTCATGTATAAGTCTACAAATTTAGGTTAGAAAATTGACCCAAAAACCTGAGTCGACTTACCCATGGGTCAATGTAAGTACTGTATTTTATACACATGCACATAAGTAAAATGCAAGAGTTGAATCTGCCCTGGAAGCACTGACCCCCTTCTACTCTCTCATCCATCCAGCTTTTAGTATGAGCACAAACAGTTATGTCTGCTGGGATTTTGGCATTGTTTTCCTTGGCATTGCATCCTTCATTACATGCCCCTAAATTTTACCCTTGACTTATCCACGGCTGATATCCAAATCCATAATTATGGCCCCCAAACCTGCCCTTGATTTATATATGAGGTCGATGTATAGTCGAGTATCTATGGCACTTTAGTGGGTGGCGAACTCTCTTCCTTTGGAAGTCTTTCAGCCAAGTTTGGATAGTCATCTTTCTGCAGTGCTATACTTGCACATCCCGACATGAAAGCGATTGGGCTAGATATTCCTTGATGTTTCTTCTGATCCTATGACCTTATGAAGGCACTGTTGAATAGTTACATGTCATGCAAGAATGCACAGATGCATCTGCAATATTTACACATGTGGAACTCCCCTTGTGCAATTGTGAACCGACTATGTACATTATGCCACTGGCCGCAAAGTACAGTCACATGCGTAAGGGAATGACATGTGCGCATACTACTATAGCAGGGTTCCAGCCAATCTGCTTTTCGTGTAAAAATGTCTAGCAGAGGCGAAAGGAAGTCATGCGATTGCCTTCCATCCTTGTCACGAAGCTCCACTCTTTCACGCTTTGCTTGCAATTTCTAGACAGCAAAGACTTTTTGCTTGGGGCCAGTGGTTGACCTTTCCATTGATGCGGAATGTGTTAAATGCTCTGCTTACGTTCTTCCTTCTGTTGCCGCTTGGTTATTCCATCCGCTCCGGCTTGCGCTTTGAAGGATACATTATCTCCAACGCAGATGGTTGGCTCATGCCTGTCCTAGACCGAAAACAGAGAACTTGCGGTCTTTCAGACCCTTCAGCCCTGCCCCGTGATGATGGAGGATGATAGCACTTGCAATCCAACATTGCTTTCGTTGATGCTGTTGTGAGAAAAGGTCTTGGAATACTTTGGTTTTATTGCAATGCAATTCCAGTGATGCATTCAAGTCTTTTATTCTACTTTCAAGTCTCAAGTCCTTGCATGATATTTTCAAGTTGAGCCTCAAGTTTGGGAACCAGCTTTAACAGAAAAAAAGGAGGCATTGATGGGCTTTGTGGGGTGGAGTTTTAAAATTAGAACATCAAGAACACATACTGTGGAATTCTGGGATCTGTAGTTTGTCGTGGCACTAGAGCTCTGTGGCAGAGAAGGTCACAAAAATACAAATCCTAGAAGTATATAGTATTAAGCCATGGCAGTTGAAGTGGTGTCAAACTGCATTAATTCTGCAGTGTAGATGCAGCATCAGTTTGTGAATGCTTTGTCTTTCAAAGGTGCTGCAAGATCTTTTTGCATATTCCTGAAAAGTATGGCTATGTCTCTGATTTAAACTAAATACTTTCTGCCCTCCTTCCTAGAAACGTTCCGAAAAACATTTTAATAATTCTTTTTCTTACTGGTGCCATTATCATTACTTTGCCTTTCCCCAAACCAAGTGGCTCTCAGAAGAAGAAGAAACGTCCCCTCTTTGCAAATTGTTTGGTTAATTAATTTAAATGGGATTCTTGCAGATGAAGGGCTCTTTTCTCCATCTGAATTTATAACCAGCTCTGTCTTTATGGAGACAATATATGACACTTGAAATGGAAACGCTGGATCAGGCTTCGAACAGGAGTCCAGGATGAGCAAGAGGAAGGCAAGGAGAAGCCTTAAAGCTCCTGGGCTGGTTGTTTTGGTTTTTATTCAGCTCCAGGTTCATCGACACCAAATATAAATAACTCAATAATAAGGCTTCCTTATTACTGCTTCTGGTTCTCAGCTGGGGCATGGCTGAAATGCTAGGCCTTTGTCAGTAGCAGGGAAAGTATTCAAAAAGAGTTCAGAAATGGTTTAAAACCGTGTTTCTTAGGTGTCTATGGAACAATGAGAAAGGATGTGGTCAAAGGGGTAGAAATTTACATTATGCCATGATCTTGTCTCCTGCTTTTACTCCAAAACTGGGACTCAAAGTGCCTCCCAATTTAAAAGGACAGTACAATTAAAAACATACAAAGATGGACATTAAAATAGAATTAAACGACTGTATAGACCAGTGGTGGAGAACCTTTTAGAGACCGAGTGCCCAAACTGCAACCCAAACCCCACTTATTTATCACAAAGTGTCATGTCCCTCTGGATTTCTAATGACAAACTCTAGTGAAGTCTGTGTTGGGACAATGGTGCATGTGCCCAAAGAGAGGGCTCTGAGTGCCACCTCTGGCACACATGCCATAGGTTCGCCATCACTGGTATAGACTCATGTATAAGCCTAGAAATTTAGGTTTAAAACTTGACCCAAAAAATCTTGAGTTGACATCCACGAGTCAATTTAAATTATAGATAGATAGATAGATAGATAGATAGATAGATAGATAGATAGATAGATAGATAGATATGGTGAAAGGCAAGAGTTTAATTTGCCCTAGAAGCATTGACTCCTTCTACTCTCTCATCCATCCAGCCTTTAGTATTATGCACTAATAGTTATGTCTGCTGGAATTCTGTAAGTTCTTTGGAATTGTTTTCCTTTACTTCATCCTTTACATCCTTCATTATATGCACCTATGTTTTATCCTTGACTTATCCACTTATCCATATCAAAATCTACTATTTTGGCCCCAAAACGTGCCCTTGACTTATATATGAGGTCGACTTATAGTTGAGGATATACAGTGTTTACAGTAGTAAAACAATTCACCTTCAAGTTAAAAGAATAAAATGCAATGCCATGATCTATGTAATCTTCCCCAGTTAACAGTCTGACTGCAGCTTTTTGGACTATTTGAAGTTTCCAGACACTTTTAAACACCAGCCCCAACTACAATGCTTTACAATAGTCCAACCAAGTTGTAACCAAGGCAGGTACCACCGTGGCCAGAAATGGGCATCATTGGCACACAAGCTTTAAATGTGTTGCAAAAGGAAGGATGCAAAACCGGGAGGGAAAGCTAACACCTTTGAAGACGGGAACAGAATTGGAAAGGATAAACCAAACACTGGGCTGAAATTAATAAAATGAAATAACAGGAACCTCAGTAGAAAGAAATGCAAAATTCGACACTTGAGCCACCAAAATCAAAGACGCAGGTATGGGATCGGGGAAACATGGTTCAGCCATCCTGTCCTGCATTAACAGACGCATGGTTTCCAAGTCAAGGGAAGAAATAGTATCCCTATATTCAGCAATGGCCAGGGCTCATCTGAAGTCTTGCATTCAGTCCTGGGCACCTCATTTTAAGAAGGATATAGACAAATTGGAGCGGGTTCAGTGAAGGGCAATGGAGATGATTTGGGGGCCTTGGCAGGTGCCCAGCATATCTGATCCGTGACATCTGCCATGGATTGCTGTGTCTGCTGTGTCTGCAATACTATGCGCACTATGCGCACACCCACACCAGTTTTCTCCAAGGAATCTGTCACATTTTAGCAGCCAAAGAACAATTTGTGACAAAGCTTCAATTTCCTGGGCAGAAATGTCAAGCAAGTACGTGTGGCTTCATTTCAAAAGAATTTTTTTTACAGCTTTCCAATCCTGCATTTTTGTAATCTCATGTGCTTCAGGGGTCACAGGTCTCCATATATATATATATAATAAAGCAACAATGGGCAACTGCAAGGAGATCAGGGGCCATTTCTCCCCCAGGACCCTTCCCCACAGGCTGAAATCCTCCAATGCAAGCCCAAGTACCCCTGTTTTTCCTCTGCAGTCCCTCTCAAAATGGCAACAGGAATTGAAGTTGCATGGCTTCCTGTCACCATTTTGAGAGCGATTGTGGAGGAAAATGGATCTATTGCAGGTAGTAAAGGATGTTAAGATGCTTTGGGGGGTGGTAAATTTTTCTATTTTCATGCATTTATAGGTCTTTCAAATAGAAGACTGTAATGTAAGACACTGGATTAGCATGTTGTAGTGTTTTGAATGTTGGACCAGGACACTGAGAGACCAGGGTTCGATTTCCGCTCAGCCATGGAAACCTATTGGGTGGCCCTGGGCAAGTCACTCTCTCTCAGCCTCAGAGGATGACAATGGCAACCCTCCTCTGAAAAAACCTGGCAAGAAAACCCTGCAATAGGCTCTCCTTAGGGTTGCCATAAGTCAGATAAGACTTGAAGGCATACAACAACAACATCAACCAAGGAAGACGCATGGACACCTTATCATTACCTTCCTGAATAGCTTCTGTATCTTAATTTCTAAAGACATTTCTGCATTTTAAAGGCTAGAGTTCACCACCTTTGATACCTCCTTTAAAGTTTAAACTAAATCCTGGAGCAGCTTGACCCTTCCACTAACCTGTTTTTAGCAGTGGTTTTTGCAGGCGGAATGCAGCTAACTTAATAAATGCGGTGCTCTTGGTGCATTTTAACGTCCGCATACCATTATAAGTTAGGCTTCTAATATCCTTCATTGAAGAATATTCTAAGATCCTTTATTAATATTCCATCTTTGAATATTCTAAGATTAATATTCTTAGTTTTAACACATATTCAAAGTCGTTCAAGGATAGCTCTCCCCCAGTTTTTTTAGTGTATCGCTGCAGACAAAGGAAGGAATTAGCCGTTCGCTGATCAGTTGAGATAAAAGCGTGGCTCTTGTCTCAAAGCAGTGCAAAAGAGCAGCTGAGTGTCTGATGTTCATTAAAATTAATTAACAATATTCTGTTCCTTGGAAACGCCAGGGAGTCTGGGGTGGGCCTTTGCCGCTCTTTTCAAGAACGTTGACTCAGAGCTGCGCAGATGACTTGACGAAAACCGGCGGAGACTCACAACAGGAAAAGAACAAGGTGTTTTTCAATACATTTGGGAAGATAACACATCTTGTTTAGTTTTGGACAAGGCTTGGAAGTCTTTCCCTTTTTTGCAGGCGAACTGAAATAACCCAAAGCACCTTTTCCGGAGGTGAAAGGACAAGACTCTTTGAAAAGGTTCTGGGCTGTGTACTTTCAGCGGTGGTTCGATACTGGCAGTCCTGCTCCGATTGAGATTAAAATCAACAGATACTGCCGGTTTATTGAATCAGTTGCCCATCTGGTCAACCTTTCTGCAATGACTCATAGCAATTTTATGTTTCCTAGAACATTTCCCCCCCTAAATAAACAGAAGCAAGATCTGGCAGTGGCCCTAGAATGGTCACTATCAGGTTGACGGAGCAGCAGGCTTGTTTTCCTTAATTGCAAAACTGGGCAAGAACATACACCGGAAGCCTGCAAAATACTCTAATTGGATTGACTTTGCAATAACATTCAGATGACTGCTGTCGTGTCCAAACTTTCTTCCTTCGCTGACTCCTACTGTGTTTGACTGCAGCTCCCCAAATTCCTCATGGTTAATGGGAGTTGCAGTTCAGATGACAAAGGTGCAACTGCTCTGGGCTCGGTGGGGAAGGAAAAGGAGGGGATGTGCTCCACCTGTGAATGCACCCTCATTTCTTCTGAGCTCCACCCTGAGGCCAGGTGTCATGGACTGCCCTGGGCCTGACTTAGAGGGACAGACTCAGACTCTGAAGACATGGAAGAGGCTGAGACAGGGGCAGATCTGGGGTTGCCTGGATCAACAGTCCCAGAACAGGCTCAGGAAGCTGCAGAGGGAGAAACAGACTCTATGGACCCTATGCTGCAGGTGCTAGGACCTGTGGAGCAAAGGCAGGTCAAGGAGTCTTTGAGGCGTTCCTCCAGGCTAGAAGCCAAGAGGAGAGCTAATAAGTGTCAGATGAGAGAAACAGAGGCCTTTTCAAAGCTCTCCATCTGCAGAGGTTCTTTGCAGCCAACAACCATATTTGCAGCCTTGTTGTTCCTTGCTCTTTGATTCATGACTTTGCTTATCTGATTTCTGGCTTTGCCTTGTGACTATGCTCTTGCCTCTGTCCTTTGCTGAGAATGACTGACTGCTATTGTGTGACCCTTGGACTGGACTATTCCTTTGTATACTGCTCTGCTGTGCTGCCCTCAATAGAGGTAAGCAGGACACCAATGGCGGCTTCTTCATCTGAATTGCCTCCCTATTCCCTCCATTTCCCATTAGTAAGATGAAGCATTACCAGTACCCTCCTTGAAAGTGTCTGGTGCCTGACAGCTTGCTGGGAGCAAGCTGAGGAATGGAAATGTGCACACAGAACATTACATACTGCTTGCACAATGTAGGATTGCAGCTTCTTGGGGACATTGCCCACCTAAGCATCAACACTCTTCCCAACCAGGAGAGATTGGAGGTTGGGTAGCAAATGAGATGTAACTGGTTCTACCTCTGGCTTTACGTGGAAAGACCTAACCCTTTTATCCCACAACCCCCTGCAAGCATCACTCCCCACTGGTTTCCACCAGCTGTGGCCATCCTACCTGCTCTCATTGACTACCTCATATTACTGTAGTATCGCAGTGCGGTGCCACTTGCGCTGTTCATTTTGCCTTTTGCAGTGAGCCAGAGCCTCAATGTCATGCCAAGGAGGTGGGAGAGAAAAGTAGCAAATGGTTTACTCATACTGGTGCTTTAACAGGGATGCAAAGAGTTTTGGTGCAAGGCAGGATTGGTGCAAAATGCTAGATATTTAAAAATGGGGATGCTAGCAGCAAGATTCAGGCACTTTACTCTCTAGATCCCTCTGGTAGCTTGCTGGAGAAAATGGCTGCAGGCCAGATCTCTGCACTCATGAAGCATGAAACATCACCAATGGCAAGAGGATGTTATTGCAGCTCCTGTAGCAGCAAGAACAGGAACCTGTATAAACAAGGGGCCAATGGGGTTCAACAGGGTTTTGCAGACCCTACGCCTGAATTTTCAGCTTTCATTTCCCCCTTTCCAAAGCCTCCCAATGCACTCCAACTCCTTCACAGCTTGTACATAAATAGTGCTATAGAAATTAACAACAAGAAGAAATCGGATACGTTTTGGCATCTGCTGGCACAAATCTTCTGCTGGCAGAAATGGCAACATAACCTTCCTTTGCCAGCTGATCTGAGAGATCTGCCAGCAGAGCAGTTTGTAGGCAGAGCTGCTCTGCTGGCTGAGATCCACCAGAAGAAGAGCCGAAAACAGTGGAGAGGAGGAAGAGAAGGCGGACTGCAATTCCTGGGATGAGGTTCTTTGTGTTTTGAGCCAAATTTTGTTTCTTGGGGTGGGAGCTCTCTGGAGGATACCAATACAGGTATGCAATATGTCTCCTTTCTTGAAAAGTACCAGTCTGAAAGGATTGGGAGGGAGGGATGGGGAGAGGAGGACAGATTGAGAGAGAGAGAGAGAGAGAGAGAGAGAGAGAGAGTCTTTCTCCTCC
The DNA here is from genome assembly GCF_019175285.1 of Sceloporus undulatus. NCBI lineage: Eukaryota > Metazoa > Chordata > Lepidosauria > Squamata > Phrynosomatidae > Sceloporus > Sceloporus undulatus. Next base: position 167,473,962 of record NC_056527.1, on the reverse strand, counting down.
TTCCCTCTTTTCTAGCCTACAAAGGCAAAGCTGCGAGATAGAGATAAGACACTCACAGTTGAAAGGCTCACAGATGGCAGTTGTTATAAAATTGCGCAAAGAATTTTTTAATTAAGTCTTCCTCTTCCCCGCTGATTAAAATTCAAGAAAGATTAACCATGGCGTTTGACTGCTAGCAGAAGAACAAATCATAACAATTGCACCAGGCTGCCCTGCGCCGGCTCCAACGCAGCTCATTATTCTCCTGGAGCCTGGAGACATGTTCACGTTTGCAAATGAGGAGGTGTTCCTACAACTCAGTGGGGCTGAGTCACAAAAAATACTTCTCCTACAAGAGAGAACTGCTGGTTCAGGGTTGCTCTGGAGTCAGGGATGGCTGCTTTTAAAACTGGACGCATTGATGCATGGTTTATGCCTGGGAACGATGGATTCCACGAAAAACCATACATAAATATTTGCTTGATTTCATGCACAATTCATTGCTGAAGGAAACCCCATTGCACCATTATAGTTTACTTACTAGTGGTAGAGTACAACAGCTTGGCTTCAGTATATCAGCATTTCAATCTGAACCAAAACGTTCATCCAAATTGCACAATTACTTGATCTCTAGATCCATTTGAAACCTTAGCATCTACACATACAAAACAGGGAAGATATATTGATTATGGACAAATTGAACCCACATTTATAGTGATTAAAAATAATATTGGATTAGACTTTTAAGATGTCTTTACGTGGTATAATCCATTCATACAGAAAGATGTGAGAACCTCTCCACTTGGGTTCGTCGCCCCTGTTTCCCACCTCAGTACTAGAGTTTTACTTAATTCAGGGTACAGATTATGGATGCCTAGAGAGAATATATTTTACAGCAACAGTAATCCATGAATAATCATATCTGCAAATGCTTAACCTGCAAATGCAGAGGGATGACTGCAATTGTATTTTCCACTATGCAAGTATACAAGTCAGTAATCCATGTACAGATGGGGACAGACCTTGTACATGCGTGAACTTCTCTCCGAGGCCACAAGTAACAGTTCAGGGAGGAGCAAGGTCTTTAGAGGCCAAATGCTGCAGGGTGCTGTCAAAATGCTGCAATAAATAAAAAACAATACTACAAAGTTCAGTCAGTGGTATTACATATTGCATACTATCTAAAAGATTACATTGCTAATCCGATTATTCTGATTATGTTGTTTCCCATTTCAACCTTTAATTTTACTGCTTTAATTTTTATCACGTGTTGGCTCTAGTCTCCATATTCTTATGGTTAATGGCAGCTTTTCCAAGTTGTCTCCTCCATAGAAAAAGAAGGATGGGTGCTGTTTTGTTTGTTTGTTTGTTTGGTGCTGTTGATGATGTTGCAATTCCACCTTCCAGTGCTTTCACTTTCCGAAGTCCTGAAGTCTCTACTTGCGCCTTTTAACCAAATGGACAACGTAGGACGGCAAAAAGGGGTTCAGGATCCTCAGGCAGGACTAGCATTCGGTGGCTTACTCCTGATCTTGAAATGTGTTTCCAGGTGGAAAGCTTTCAGCAGCACACAAAGAGCCTATTGTGGGGATGATGGAGGAAGTTGCTATTGCAATTGAAGCAGACACTGAAATAAAGCAGTCGGACACCACTTTAACTTCCATGGCTCAGTGCTATGGAAATGTAGCCTGGTGGGGGAACCAGAGCTCTCTTCACAGAGAAGGCTGTATATCGCATAAAACCTACAAATCCCAGACATTCATAGCATTGTGTTATGGTTGTTAAAGTGGTACCAAATTGCTTTATTTCTGCAGTGTGGTTGCACCCATTGATAACTGACATCCTCTACTGTGCAAGACACATCTCCTTAAGGCAAGGGTGGGCAAGCGCATAGGGAATGGGGGTCTTTTCTTCATGTTGCACCCACCTAGAATTTGGACTAGGAAGCTGGCGTTGAACTAGGACACTAAGAGACCAGGCATAGGATTGCCATAAATCACAAAGGACTTGTTTCTGCATAGGATTGCCTTAAACCAAAAAGGACTTGAAGGTGCACAAGAAAAACAAGACAGAAATGCCGGTCAATTCTGTTGCAGGAATATGACAAAACTCGCTAAGACTTGCAAGTCAAGGGAGTTCATGCCAGAACCTTAAACAACCTCTTGAGGATCTGATGGCGGCCAAGTCTTTGTTGACGTGTGACAAACAAACCATATGCTTATAGATTTGTCTTCTGTGTCCTTCATTTTAAAGGCTTGCAGGCAATGCGTTGGTTTGTCATTGAGCACGGCTATCCTCCCTGTATTTGGGGTTTATTTAAGCATGCTTTGATTTATAGCCCCAAACCATGTAACTGCATTTGCTCACTTTCCTAATGTCTTGCCTTCCAGTTCTCTCTGGATTTTCCTTTTGCCTTTTCCACTGTTCGAATCTCAGCTGAAGCCTCCAATAGCATCAGTGGCCTGTCTTTTTTGCTTACGAAACGAAGCAGAGAGCCATGCGCATCGGTGGCGCTGTCTAGCTCTAATAAGGGTCATTTGTAATAGCAGCCTATAATAACAGGCCTCCTTGCTCCACTACTGAGTTTTTCCCCCCCTGAAAGCATTTCGAGGAGCATGAATAACCTGCTGGCACAAGCAGATAGTGCTCTTTCTAACTTGTAGTTGTACCAAGATCTGGAGAGAATTGACAGCATTCATTTTCCGATAGGAAAGCATTACTGCAGTGAACAAATCCCCCTTTTCACTCTGCAAGAAGTCTTTAAAGGCTCTTTCTGCTCTCCTCTCCTCTTTCACTTTTGGGAAGGAGAGAGACATGAAGGAACGCTCTCCATGCCATGGAAGATGTTGCATAACCTTTCCATCACAAGAAGGAGTACACCTGACAGCAAATCCTTAACATACGTAGTGACGCATGGGATCTATTCTATATGAGCACCGCTTGTGGACATCATCGCAGACTATTGATCAGTGAACGACAAACCAGTTTTGTCTTCTTGTCCCCAGTGGCTTCTTAAGGTGTGATCAATACTTCCTCTGTTAAACTGAATCCTTTCCCCTGTGTTTCTCAGATGCAAAGCAAGCACTCAATAGCATTCAACACTGTCTACCTCAACATAGCTTTTATAGTAATAAAACCACAGAATCCATGTTCCTCAGGTGGATGCAAGCAATGCTTTTTGCGTGTGGCTGTTTTTTAGTTATGGAGCACACCAAAATGGGAAGCCTCTGTTACAGGTTTCCCTATTTTGCCTAAAGAATAGCAACGATTCTTTGTTGTAGGGAATGATGCAAAAACCTATGCCTGCAGTATATTAAAAGCAATCTTCCTAGATATCCTAAAGGCACCAGATCCTGTCTGACCTTGGGAGCTAAGCAGGATCATCCTTGGTTAGTACTTGGATGGGAGACCACCATGTGCAATAGTGTGTCGCATGTGACTCCATATCCACAACCTTGGATTGAATGTCAACGTTTCACATCATACAAAATTGTCATAGTGAAGCATAGTGGTGTCAGACACCAATGGTTCCAGCAAATTGTTCCTTTCTACTAAAGCAAAGATGCGAAAGTATCAGTGAATAAATAGAAATAATAAACCACAAATATTGATGATGATTTGTGAGCCGAACAATGTTCTATAATGTTCTTAATGATGGATGCAGATGTGCAACACGCCGAACAGTTGTTTCAAAAGATAATGCACAAACTCCATTTTTCAATAAAGCAATTAGCTGTTGTCCCATTTAGTCTTACTCTAATTGCATTAGTTTATTTTATCATGTACACTGTGCTCCATGTGCTTAAAAGCCATCCATCCATGTAGGAGTATTGCCCCCACAGTTCGTCTTAGGGATGTTGAGGCAAAACTCAATGAAAAAGCTATAAAGCTGTTTTCCTTGCATAGCATAATAATGCCAATAATTGGATTTAAGGGTAGATCATATCTCACAATACTTTGATTTGATTTACAATGGCTAGATAACCAACAGGGTGCCTGCTGTGACACAGCCAGTATGTATGCGCTCAGTATATCTCAGGTTGGCTATGAATTAAAGCATAAACTGATTATTCCGTGGCAAGAGAAAATGATAATGAATGAGTCTGTCTCAGAGTTGCACAGCGTACATTTATGCCTGAACAGTTATCTGCAATTTGTGTCGCACAAACCTTGCTGTGCAACATTGTGGGGAAACTGCACAATGGAACCAAAGCTGCAACCAAAGGCATATGCACATCCATGCACCATTTTGGACCAAAGATGGGCATTGCACATGAGAAAATGAATACACTACTGCTTCACTAGGGGAACTTGCATATACATAAAATACCAGCTGTTGTCTTACAAGTTGTCAAGTTGTTGCTAAGGGCAACACAGTGACTGTAATGTTTTCTACACTGTTGGAGGCGGTGTCTCTATTTTAGCTTTCCCTCCAGATTTTAACACAATTATCCAATCCTATTGTTAAAATAAGCTTAGCAACTTGCATTACTCTATCAAAGTTCACACTAAAACCCAAAATGGATACGCTGCCCGACTAGAACGGAAAATATCACATGCCGCCGGAAGACCATCCTTGTGTTAGGTCAGGTCTTCACAACTTGCAACATAATTGAGTTAATGGCATTTGTAAGCAGGAAGTAGGGACTAAATCTCTTCCCAAAGGAAGGAACAATTCCAATTTATCATCGTTGTCGTCTTTTAAAGGCCCTATCAGAACAATGTGGTTACTTCCTATTGCAATGGGACCTCTTAAACCTAACAAGTGTGTGTCTCAGTGTGTCTTATTTCAGCCAGGACTGCCTTTGCTGCATTAAAAAAGTGAAATTTGGAAAGAAGGAATACCAGATTTAAAAAACGCATTGGTTTCCCAGATGAGTTGATCTGTAGATGCAAGGTCTCTATGAGATCTCAACATTTTAAAAGGACAGAGGAGGACTGGGTAGAACTCAGAGAGCATCTTCAAACAACAACAACAACAATAAGTAGTAGTAGTTTTATTTATATCTCACCTCTCCAGAAGGATATAGGCAGGTTACAATAGGAATACATCATTAAAATACATTATACATAACTAAAAATTACATAATCCCTATATCTCTCTACTCTAAAACTAAAATGAGTTCAGCCCAACTGCCCCAGATCCATTGAACTGATTGTTGAATGAGTTCAATAGGGATATAATTGCTCAGCAGCACTTCTGCCACACTGCAGAATGAATGCAGTTTGGCACCGGTTTAATTGTCACAGCTCCATCCTATGCATTCCTCACCAACCCTTCAGGATGTTCAAACATCAGGAGAAAACTGCACACATTTCTCAGTTTTATCTTCTGCAAGCTAAACAAGCGCAGCTTGTTAAGACATGTTCCTGCTAGGGTTTTGGTTTCTGGACATTTTACCATCTTGCACACTCACTTCTGGACATGTTCCAGCTTGTCAGTATCCTTCTGGAAGTGTAGTGTGTTACAGGTCACAAAATTCCAGGTGAGGTCTGACCAAAACAGAATCCAGTGGCACTCTTACTTTATTCATTTCGGACACTATAGTCCCATTGATGCAACTCAGAATGCTTGAAGATGAAGTCACTTCAACCACTCTTTTAAAAAGCTTGCCTTTGAGATGAGGATATTTGAACCCGGAAGCAGTTATTATAAACCTCTTTGTCCATGATCTGTTTCTAGTTTTAAATCCAGATTGAAAACTAACTTGCTACCTACTCAGGGTGTTGGTAATCCGTCCTTGATCCTCCTCCAGATTCGGAACAGAAGCTGCCAGCAAAGGGGTCGGTGTAGGTCCTTCTGCTCCATTACCAAGAACATGCCTCCTGTCTTTCTATGGACACACATCAATGTCCTCTAGCACTCTTCCAAAACGAACGTGGTGGAATAACCCAATTCGACATGAGCAAGCTAAGTGGCACTGAGAAATTTCCAATGAGGAGGAAGTTAGTTAGCCTGAAACATTTATAACCAGTGCCATCACAGCTGTTTGCATTCAGAAAACAGCTGGTGGCTTCATCAATGCTGTCAGTTTGTCAGGTGGAGAGCCGTGTTGATGTGCGCAAAAATAGGAAGAGCTGAGAAGGATGTTGCTGGACCAGTTTCAACAATCTGTCTGATCTAGAGATACTACATTACTACACATTTTGGACCAATGGGGCGGAGGTGCGAGTCCTCTTCCCTCCCAGGAGTTAAGAAGAAATTTGTGGAGGAATTTGAAATGCATGCAAAAATTCTTTACATGTGCAACCTATTTCACTGCATTAACAATGTAGGCTTGTATCTAATTCCTAGTTCCAAGTAGATTAGGTCCATTGAGTCAATGGGATCTCTGTAAGTATCGCCCTTTGTTTCTGTTACTCGTCATGTAGACTTGAACTTATTATGGCAACCCTTTGAATGCAAAACCTCCAAGATCCTGGTCATCAATTGTACAGACTCAGGGCTGTAGTTCCATCGATCGACTCTTTAATCCACTTTTAATGTGGGCTTCCTCTTTTCCGCCTGCCTTCCAGTTTAGCAAACATTATTGTCTTTCCAGCTTCACTTTAGTCATCTTTGCTTCAAGTCAGAGTTCAGGCTTGACTTGCTCCAAGAATCACTCCTTTGTCTTGCAAGCAGTCTGTGGTATCTGTGGAGCTCTTCCCTAGCAACACATTTCAAATGCATTGATTTTTTTTCCTGCCAGCATTCTTCACTTGACAGCTTTCACACTCATACACAGAAACTGGGAATACTATGGCCTGGGTGATTCTCACTTTGGTATTAATTCATTCGATAGGTGTTTGTTGTGTGCCTCCAAGTCATTTTTGATTTATGGTGACCCTAAGGCAAACTTATCATAGGGTTTTCATGGCAGGTTTCTTCAGAAGAGGGCTTGCCATTGCCATCCTCTGAGGCTGAAAGAATGTGACTTGCCCAAGGTGGGTTAACTGTTTAGTAAAGCTAAAGAAGAGCACCAAAGAAAGATCATATAAACATTGATTTGGGCTATTAAGCCTAATTGACCTGGAGCCAGACGAACTCTGGACTGAATCCAGGGACATTAGGAGGAATGCAAAAAGACACTCTCTGCAACCAAAAAGAAGGAGAAGTTTCAACGGACGGCAGAAGAAACTCTAAAAATAGTTAAAGACAAACGGGAAGTAAAAGTAAAAGGTGACAGAAATAGTGTCAGACGGCTGAACATAACTGTTCAGCAACCTGTGCAAAAAGAGAACTACTGGGACACACTATGAAGAGAAACAGAAGCCAACAACAAAAAAGGAGGAACAAGAGACCTCTTCCACAAGGTCTGAGTAATCAAAGGGAAAATTAAAAGAGGAGTGGGGATAATCTATGACCTTCTGGGAAACACAGCGCTCAGTCAAGAAGAATTGATTACACAACATGTTGTGTTTTGTTGTATGATCAGTTTCCTCCAAAACTTCAGCATAGGATCTTCCTTTTTTCCTCTTCTGCCTGGTTGGAGCATAACTTGGATTATGGTTATACTGACAGATTTTTCCTTATTAATATTATTCAGTTAGATTTTGCATTATGTCCCTTGACTGCTTTTGATATCTCTCTCTCGTGATCCATGCCACCCCATTTCTTCTTTAATTTTCATTTCCTGAGTACAACACGGTGTAGTTATCTGACTTAAAATGTCCCATTCCTTTAGCATGTTCGCCTCACCTATTGCAATGTTTCTACATTCTATTTCTTGTTTCATGCTACTTGATGCATGCTTCTCACATTTCATGTCCCTATAATAAGTGTTGTGGAGCTTCAGACTTTCCTTTCACCTATGAGCCCATCAACAGCTGAACATCCTTTCAGATGGAGTCCAATTGCACCATTAGCCACAGTGCTACTCATACTCTGCTCATCCCTAGTAGCTCATGGGGAGCCTTGGAGTCTCATCTTCTGGAACCATCTCTCGTTTCATTTTGGGTTGTCTCATCATAGGGTTTTCAAGGTAGGAGGCTTCAGGAGTGGTATGCCATTGCCTTCTTATGTGCAGCTCTAACAAGTTTTAGCTATGGGACCACTGCTGTTGTCTTTGAGATTTCTTACACCAGTGTTACTCCCCACTACTGCTGTTGCCCAGAGCAAAAAATGCTTTTCCACATAGCTTACACATTCAGTGCAAATTGCCAAGTGATGGAGAAAGGTACCCACAAAGAATCTGCAATAAGATGACAAAGCACTGCTATGGGTTTTATTGGTATGTAGAGTTCCCAAAGCCTCAGATGGGGCTGATTGCCATCTAAAGGCAAAGTAATTACAATGGCGAAGGTCATGATTATCCCTCCATATAAATAGCAAGGAGTCTGGGAGCACATGGGAGACTAACAAATTTATTGCAGCGAGAGCATTCACAGCCTTTATCAGATGCGACCAGTTGGCAGCCAGATACCAAAATGAGCTGCCTGTCTGAGCAAGTTCTCCCACTATATCCACTTGTGCAAAAACAAAGGGAAACTGGTTGTTTTTTGCTCTATGGGGCACTCACAAGTTAATTGCTTTTTTAACATTTGCTTTTGGGGGCAGAGCACTTTCTCATGCTCTCAGGTCCCATTTGGTCCCATTCTCAGGTCAGCTCCCTTTGCAGATGGAAGCGGGGTGAGAATGGGGGCAACCTTAACATTGGACAGAACAAGGCAGCTGTTTCAGGCAGCAGAGTTTGGACGTCCGGAAAGGAAACAAATTAGACATTTCATTTATTTATTTTTTGTTCTATTTTTACTACCAGGAGGGAAGAGATAATTACAGGATATTCTGGTTTATGTCCCAGAGTAACTCAGTTGCTTGGAGGAGCTGCTGGAGACCTCACCAGTTGCAGCTCAGCCTTAGGCAGAAAAAACACCTTGGAATAGTGCTTATTTGGGGGGGGGGGTCCTTTGTCCACATTTCCATCCACCTCCTACTCCCATTTTATCCTTCTGAAAATGTTCTTTGGCTGTCCTCTCCAGCTTGGTTTCCATGGCCCAGTCCCTCCTCCCCATCCGTCCATCTGTCTTCCCATTTTCCATGGCTTGTTTGCTTTTTCCACCACTTGCTATTTACTCCCATCCCTCCTCCCTCCAATTGCACTAAGAGGGCACCCAAATGTTTTGATGGCTGCCATGCCAACAGTGACATGTTTTAAATTCCCTCTTCATTATCCCAGATAGTTAATAGGGATCTAATGATCAAACAGCTGCTAGCTGTTTTGTCGTCCGCTATCTCCTTTCCCACAATTTCCCCATTTGGCACCCCTTTCCCTTCCCTTCCTTATTTTGGAAAACAACACACGCACAAAGAAGTTATCAGTTCCAGATTATACCTGAAATCATTGACAGTCCGGATGTGGGTACAGCTGTGCCTTTCTTTGGCCATTGATTACTGCTGTTTAATTATCATGCTTTGCACAAATGGATTTTCTACCTTGTGGAATTTATGGCCCACAATTACTTAGAAGGATATTGGAGCTGGTGAGGAACAGGAGAAAAGGAGATCATGCCGGGTGCTGCCAACTTTCTTCACCAGCTTTCTGGTACAAAAGGGATCCGTAGGATCAATCAGTGAAGACTATTCCTATTGTGATGGTTGCTGTTGCTTGCTTGTATTTCCATCTTTCTGCTAAAAGAGGCTATAGGGAGCTAAACCCAAGCTAGTCCAAGCCAGAGCAGACCCACTGAGATCATTGGGGCCTACATTGTTGTTGTTCTTGTTGTGTGTCTTCAAGTCATTTCCAACTTAGAGAACCTATCATGGGGTTAGCTTGGCAGGATTTGTTCAGAGGAGGTTTGTCATTGCCTTCCCCCGAGGCTGAGAAAGTGTGACTTACCCAAGATCACCCACGGGTTTCCATTGCCAAGTGGGGAACTGAATCTTGGTTTACCAATTTGTAGTCCAAAAGTCTGTGTTATAACCTGATAAAGCATGAATCTCATAGATAGCATAAATCTCTTCAGGAAAGGCACCAGATCCCAGCTGATCTTGGAAAATAAGCAGAGTCAGCCCTGGTAAGTGCTTGGATGGGAGACCACCAATGAATACCAGTTGCTGTAGGCTATATTTTAGTGGAAGGAACTAGAAAAAAACCCCACCTGTGAATATTCCTTGCCTAAGAAAACCCTATGACATTCATGGGGTTGCTAGACATCAACAAGCAACTTGAGGGGAGACACACACAGAGAGTTTTGTATTAATTGTGCTACACAACCATATCTTGGGTAGCAACACTGCTGAACGAAGACACCAAATATGCAACCAGACACACACAACCTTTGTGCATACATGTTCATGACCAATGCACACCCCTGTCCTATGCACCATATGTATCCGTGTACAATATGCCATTGCATGTTGAACACGCGCAACTCCGCTTCTGCAATCTTGAACTCAACGCAGACATCCAATCTCCAACTGTTTCTATGGAGGAACTTGTATTTGGATTCCAGCCCTCGCACTTTGAAATAGTGAAGGAATTGACTTTTTATATGTGGGAACCCACATATGCACTAAGTTCTGTTCTGAAGGCTGAATGTATTTTTTAAAATGCCTTGCCCTAATGGAAAGCCCTGCATTGCCCCATATCTCACTATGGCAGGTGGAATTGTGTTTGTGGGAGGGCAGATATTGGCCTCGAGGAGAGAGAAAAAGGAAGGGATTAGCAAGAGTTGCAATTGCTGCTATACTTTGACTTTTCATTAATCTTTCTATGACATCTCATACTTATTTTAATCTGTAGCCATGGCAGTGCGGTGGGTAATGGCTAGTATTAAAATAGAACTGCAGGGAAATATATACGAGGGAAATCTTCCAATTTGCTTGCTAAAATTCTGAAGGCATAGGCTGGAAACTTACCGATGTGTTATACATGCATATGTTTCCCCTACAGAAGTGGCTGGATATTTTCATTGCATGCACAGCATTGAAGGCTGACGAAGGCTGTTCAAGGTTTAAGACTTCCCTCTTTGCAGGTCTTTAACAGGGAATATTTCAGGAGTACTTTAATTGTATATTCCTGCATGGCAGAGGTTGGACTTCCAGTTCTGTTCTTTGGTTCTAAATGCTGATGTTCATGCCATGCTGCTGCAGGTGTGCATGTATATCCTAGTTGCACATCCCTCCACACACTCCATTGTGCATCTGGTGGCGCAATGCTTTCATTCAAAGCAAGAGTTGTGTAACACATTCTCTAGCAAAGAGTTCAAATGCAGTAGTTTAAGGGAGCTGCTGTTGTTATGTTCCTTCCAGTTAACTCCAATTTATGGTCACCGTATCCTAGGGTTGCCTTAGCAAGATTAGTTCATAGGAGGTTTACTACTGTCTCCAAGGCTGAGACAGTGTGACTTGCCCAACATCAACCAGGGAGATTCTGTGGCTGAGTGAGGATTCAAATCCTGGTCTCCTGGAGTCCAAGGGTGCGTCTACATTGTGGAAATAACACAGTTTGATAGCACTCTAACTACCATGACTCCATCCTACAGAATCCTGGGCTTTGTAGTTTTGTGAGACATGAACACTCTTGGGCAGAGTAGATTAAAGACCTTGCAAAACTACAGTTCCCAGGACTGCATAGGATGGAGCTATAGCACTTAAAGTGGTGCCGAACTGCATTATTTCTAGAGTAGTAGCACCTAGTCAAATATTCAAACCAGTTCAGCTAGAGAATACAAATTCCTCAGGATTTCATAGCAAGGAGCCATGACATTTAAACAAGTATCAGATTGTCATATCTGCACCATATAGACACCCCCCTAAACTTAGATTATTGCTGTTGTTCTCGTTGCATAACTGATTCAAGCCAAGACCAAAAAACCGGATGGGCTGCTGCGACTTTCTTTTCAGTCTGGAATGTGCGCATCAAAGCAGGCTTTTGTTGGATTTATTTTATTTTATTATTATTAAAAAGCAGTTTGTTTGGACAAGTTTTGCATAAGCCTCCAAATTTCTGGGGTGATTATCTGCACATGGCTAAATCCTGCAGGAGGGAAGGATGCTCAAATTGCCAGAGTGCAAATCTGCTCCTAATCTCCAGCTGAGTGAGTTGCAGCTTCTGTTCCTCATCTGACAAGCCTTCAAGAGCAGCTTTCTTTTGGACATCTGAGCATCTAATTCAAAATAAATTCATTTTGTCCAGGACTGGAGTGGCAAAGGAGGGGAGGGAGGTATGATTTTCCCATTTTCTCCCTCTTGTTATTATTTATTGTGTTGTTTTGTCTTATCAGCTGCCAGGCCCTACAGAAGTTCTCAGCAGTTATGTTCTTTAATCCTTAGTGCAAGTGAGGCAAAAGACAAGCCAGACAAATGGAAACAGAATGGGGCCTCTTGTTGAGGAATATAAGGTCTATGGTAGGTTGTCAAACTTGGAATGAGGAGATTCAGGTTCAAATCCCAACCCATTTGAAATCCTATGTTCGGTTCTGGGTACCTCATTTTTTAAGAAGGATGTAGACAAGTTGGAGCAGGTTCAGAGAAAGGCAACAAGGATGCTAACTGATATGAGGAATGGTTGAAGGAGCTGGGCATGTTCATCTTGGTCAAGAGAAGACATGACATAGTTGCCCTCTTTAAACATCTCAAGGGCTTTCATGGACAAGACGGTACAGGCTTGTTCTCTGATGCCCCAGAAGGTAGGACTGTCTAATGGTTTCAGTTACAGGAGGGTAGATTTAGAGAACATTAGAAGGAACGTCTTGACGGTAAGAGCGTTTGGGTCATGAAGCCAGTTCCTTAGAGCGATGGTGGGGTCTTCTTCTCTGGAGGTCTCCAAAAAGAGGTTGGACATCTACTTGCTGGGGATGCATTGAAACCTTTAACAGCATGCTTTGTTTTGGTTTCGTTTCGTTTGCTGCACAAATATAACAGTTTTTTTAAAGCATCTTTTGAAAGCAACCTGTTTCCATTACACTGAAATGAACTGCTCTTCTTTCACAATCCGACATTATGGGATGGGGGGGAAGGAGATTATATAGCAGCAATATGGCAGCCCGTGGTTGCCATGACAACTGCTTTTTCTTCCCTGGGAATTCGGAGGCTAAATTTACTTCTGAAAACAGCCGACAGTATTCCAGCGGAGGTGCACTTTTGGCCACCTAAATTAACCTTAATTTATAGGGAAGAAGCCGATGGAGTGGGGAGGGAGGGAGAAGCGGCCGCTGTAGACATTGCGATTTTCCTACGTCCTGATCATCTCTGCTTAAAGTCAAACAATGCAGCTAGGATAAACCTCCTTATCTGGTTTGGAGTCCCTTTCTGTGGTGGGAAAAAGGGTCACAAAACCATAGAGATGGAAGATGGGCTTCTATGGGCCATATAGTCCAACCCCTGCTCATTGCAGGATCTCCAGCTAAAACATCCCCAGGAGGTAGCTCTCTATGCTGTCAAGATCCATCATCATCACCACCACCACCACCACCACCGCCACCACCACAATGACCATTATAATGATGATCTTCTGTCATTGTGGTGATGATAATGATGATGATGATGATGGATCTTGACAGCACAGACTAATCCACAGATGTCACTGGTAACACATCCCCTCCTCACCTACCTTCACAGCCTGCCAGCATCCTGACCAAGTCATTTCATTTCATTTCATATACATCTCTAAGAGAGGGTCAGTTTCCATCTAAATTGAAAGTGGCAGTGGTTAAACCCTTGCTTAAGAAACCCTCCTTAGACCCCCTGATTCATAACAACTATCGGCCCATCTCACTGCTACTTTTTGGGGAAGGTGATCGAGAGAGACAGTCGCCTTCCAGCTTCAATCGATCTTGGATGAACCGATTTTCTGGACCCATTTCAAACTGGCTTCCGGGCGGGCTATGGAGTTGAGACTGCCATGGTCGCCTTAGTTGATGACCTCCGTCTGAGCATGGACAGGGGAAGCGTGTCCCTGTTAGTGCTCTTGGACATCTCGGCGGCTTTCGATACCATCGACCATGGTATCCTTCTGGAACGCCTGGGGGAGTTGGGTATCGGGGGCACTGCTTTGCAGTGGTTCCGGTCCTACCTCTCGGGTAGATTCCAGATGGTGGAGCTGGGGGACTGTCGCTCCGATAAGAGGCCCTTACATCTGGTGTCCTCAGGGAGCGATTTTATCCCTATGTTTTTAACATCTACATGAAACCGGGGAGAGATCATCCGGAGACACGGGGCGCGGTGTTATCAGTATGCTGATGACACCCAAATAATTTTCTCTGTGTCTCCGACTGATGCAGTAACTAAGGATGGCATCCTCCTCTAGATGCCTGCTTGGCGTCGGTAATGGGGATGGGAGGGAGAACAAAACTCAGTGTGAATCCAGGGAAAACGGAAGTATGGGTGATAGGTCCCCTCGGTTCCGGTGGTGAGATTTGTCAGCCTGTCCTGAATGGGGGTCACGCCTCCCCTTGAGGGACTCGGTGCGCAGCTTGGGAGTACTCCTTGATTCGTCGCTTCATCTGACATCCCAGGTGGACGCGACGGTCAGGAGTGCTTGTTATCAGCTTCGGCTGATACGCCAGCTGCGCCCCACCTGGGCCGTCGGGACCTTGAAACTGTTGTACATGCTTTGGTAACCTCTCGATTGGACTTCTGCAATGCACTCTACATGGGGCAACCCTTGTACCAAACCCGGAAGCTTCAATTGGTGCAGAATATGGCAGCCAGATTGGTCGCTGGTAGTTCCAGGACAGACCACATAACACCTATTTTAAAAGATCTCCACTGGCTACCCATTCGCTTCCGAGCTCAATACAAGGTGTTGGTTTTGACCTATAAAGCCCTAAATGGCTTGGGCCCAGGGTACTTGGAGGACCGTCTCTCCCCATATACAGGTATCCGCCCCGCACACTCAGAACATCTGGGACCAATTTGTTTAGAGGTCCCTAAATCCCATTTGGTGAGGACCTCACAGAGGGCTTTCACTATCGCCGCCCCCTCATTGTGGAATAAGCTCCCTGCAGAGCTCCGTTCCTCTGCATCTTTAGTTTCTTTTAAGAAACAATTAAAAACGCATCTATTCCAGTTGGCTTTTTCATCTTAGGTAATAATGTTTTTTCTCTGCTCCTTGTTCTCTGTTTTTTGACCCCGGATTAGTGCAATATTGTCGCCTTTCTTGCC